>NW_022196912.1:5240579-5260255 GCF_008632895.1 Mastomys coucha | reverse complement strand
TGACATCTGAGGTTTGTGAGTTCTTATATATCCAGGAATCAATTCTTTTATTAGCTATGTTTTGCAACTCTTCCAAGGTTTTGTGGCTCATCATTCCCTGCTTTGTCCCACCCTCCCTCCTTCTTCCCCCTCCCTTCTGCATATGTATGTGTGTGTGTATGGTTACAAGAGTTGTGTATACATATTTCATATGCTCACGGAGGCCTACTGTTGACAGCCTGTATCCTCCTCAAGTTGCTTTCCACCTTATATATTTAAACAGTTTTTTCTTCCTCCCTTCCTCCCACCCTCCCTCTCTCTCTCCTTTCTTCCTTTCTTTCTTTCTCTCTCTCTCTCTCTCTCTCTTTCTCTCTTCCTTCCTTCCTTCCTTCCTTTCTTTCTTCTTCCTTCTTCCTTTCTGTGTGTGTGTGTGTGTGTGTGTGTGTGTGTGATATATGTGGAACATCTTTTGGGAGTCTGTCTCCTCCTGCCATCCTGTTGAGGCAGAATTTCTTTGGTGTCTTTAAGCAGGCTTCCTGAACTTCCAGGCAATTCTCTTGCCTCTGCCCCCTTTGTACTGTAGAAGTGCTGAGATCACAGATGTGTACCAGCACAAATAACTTTTTTATTTCAAGACAGGGTTTCTCTGTATAGCTCTGGCTGTACTGGAACTCACTCTGTAGACCAGGCTGGCCTCAAACTCAGAAATCTGCCTGCCTCTGCCTCCCAAGTGCTGGGATTGCTCTACATCCCAAGGCATGTGCCACCACTGCCCGGGATGGAATTTGGGTCTGCACACTTGTTGTGCAAGTATATTTACACTCTGAGCTATCTCAGCAGCCCCAAGCAAGAGTTTCTTGTGGAATGGAGTGTTCACCATTTGGACTAGTCTGGTTAGGCAGCTTGTCCCAGGATTCCCTTCTTTCATCACCTCCACTCATGTTACAGATAGGCCAGCTTATGAGTGGGTCTTGAGAGCTAAACTCTGATCAACACACTTGTTCATAAAATGCTTTATTGAGGGGGCTGTAGAGATGGCTCGGGGTTAGGAGCACTGGCTGCTCTTCCAGAGGACCTGAGTTCAATTCCCAGCAGCTCACAACTATCTATAACTCCTGTTCCAGGGGATCTGGCACTCTCACATAGACATATATGTAGGCAAAACACAAAATCACATGAATTATAAATAATAAATAAATAAATAAATAAATAAATAAATAAATGCTTAACTGAGCCTACACCTGGCTCTTTGTTTCTTTTTGATTGGTTATTTTGAGATAAGGTCTCATATAGTTCAGGCTAGCCTACAATTTACTATGTAGCTATGGCTAGTCTTAAACTCCTTGATGGTTATGTGTCTGCCTCCTAAGTATAAGAAAACACGATGCTCAAGATTCTCTTTTCCTTCCTTCTTTCTGTCCCTCCATCTCTCTCTTTCTCTCTTCCTTCCTCCCTCCATCTCTTTCATCCCTTCTTTCATATATCCCCCTCTCAGCCCTGGAATAGCAGCAGTGGGCCTTGAGTGCAGTGAGTACACACTCCACACCATCTGAATTATCCCAGCCCTACAAGAGACCTTTATATTGGTTCAAGTTAATTTTTGTTTGTTTGTTTGGTTGGTTGGTTGGGGTTTTGTTTTGTTTTGTTTTGTTTTGTTTGAGACAGGGTTTCTCTGTGTAGCCCTGGCTATCTGGAACTCACTCTGTAGACCAGGCTAGCCTCGAACTCAGAAATCCACTTGCCTCTGCCTCTCAAGTGCTGGGATTAAAGGTGTGTGCCACCACTGCCCGGCTTCAAGTTAGTTCTTTTCTTTTGTGATTTGTATTTTGGTATCCCATCTAAGAAAGCTTAGCTTAAACCAAATTCCAGATTCACAAATATTCTCTTTTAATAGTTTTGCCATGTAAGATTTTATATTGTTTTTATTTTCTTTTGTGCTTGTTGTTTCCGTTTTAGCAATGTGGGGATTGAACTCGGAGCCTTGTGCATCCTAGACAAGCTCTGCCACTGAACCACATCCTCAGCCCCTTTATATTTATTTTTGTAACCCATCCTAAGTTATTGTACATCGGATGTGGACCAGAGATTGAGACTCTCTTACTATGGTATCTATGTGCAGATCCAGTTTCCTGAAAGACTATACTTTCTACACTGAGTTATCTTCGAGGCTTTGTCAGACATCCGTTTTCCTTATGCCTCTGTTTCTGAGCCTTCCTCTGCACCAGAGACCAGAAAATCTGTACATCAGAGCCACATTGTCTTCACTCTTGTGGCTTCATAGAATGGAAGTTGGGTCATATGAATTGTCTGACACTATTCTTTTTCAAAAGTATTTTGTTTGTTTTATCTTTTGACTTTCTATGTTTATTTTACTTTATTTTTATAAGAAAAAGAACATAGAATTTATTACACCCTAAGGCATACAATATTATCTGTCCTTGGAAATTATATATATATATGTGCATATATATGTGTATATATATATGTCATATCATAGGTCAGGATACTTGGAGTCATGTATAGCTCAGGCTAGCATCTAACTCCTCATCAGTCCTGTCTCAGCCAGACTGATGGGATTACAGGTATGATCCACCATACTTAGTTCTCTCCATGTGCATTTCAGAATCAGATTGTTTTGGGTTTGGGCTTTGAAGCTGAGCCTCAAATAGCCCAAACTCACTATGCTACCAAAGTGGCCTTGAACTCACTATGCTACCAAAGATAACCTTAAACTCCTAGTCCTCCTTCAAAGTTCGGGAATTACAGGCATGTCTCAGCTCCACACTCTGCTCTTCTCTAAGGGACTCCATGCTTGTAGCAGCTATCAATTTGAAATCCATACTGCTGTTCATGGTATACACCAAAGGAGGTAGGATTAGCTGGTTACTCCTGTAATCCTAAAACTGTGGAAGTTGATGTAGAAGAAGGATCACATGTTCAAGGCTACCCTAATCTATACAGCAAGAATCTATCCAAGGAAAACATGGCAATGCTAACATAGTGATATAGAAGCGTGGCTGTCTAAGGGTCTCGTCCTCAGAGACCCTTCTAATTGCTAACGAGTTAAAAGAGAGCACTAGGGACACCAACCCACCCACAAAACTTTCAACCCAAAATTTATCCTGTCTACAAGAAATGAAGGGACTGGGGATGGAGCAGAGACTGAGGGAACAGCCAACCAATAACCAGCTCAACTTGAGACCCATCCCATGGACAAGCACCAGTTCCTGACACTATTAATAATACTCTGTTATGCTTGCAAACAGAAGTCCAGTATGGCTGTTCTCTGAGAGGCTCCACCCAGCAGCTGACTTAGATGGATGCAGACACCCACAGCCCATCAGTGGATGGGGCTTGAGGACTCTTATGGAAGAATTGGAGGAAGGATTGGGGCCCCAAAGGGAATAGGAACTCCACAGGAAGACCAACACAGTTAACTCACCTGGACCCTTGGTACTCTCAGAACATACCCAGGCAGGACCTAGGCCTCCCCTCACATATGTAGCTGATATGTAGCTTGGTCTTTATGTGGGTTTCAAACAACCGGAGTGGGGGCTATCCCCAAAAATGTTGCCTGTACATGGGATATGTTCTTCTAGCTGGGTTGTCTTGTCTGGTCTCAGTGGAAGAGGAAGAACCAAGCCTCGAAGAGACTTGACGTGCTAGAGTCAAAGGGGGGACCCTACCTGCTCTGCTCAGAGGAGAAGGGGAGGGAGAGAGGGAAGAACTGTGTGTATGTGTGTGTGGGGGGGTGTCCAGGAGGGGGGCAGTAAGCAGGATGTAAAGTAAATAAAGAAAAAAGAAAAAGAATTAAAAGGCAGGAAAACTCTCAAGCCCCAACAGGCATCAGCAGAGAAAATCTCAAACACAGCAGACATAATCAATCTGTAAAGAAAGCTTTTAGTAGGGATGAAGAAGCACTCACAGCAAGATTCACCAAGGCTTGGTCCCTCTACAAAGCAGAAAAAAAGACTTTAGTCCCACTTCTCCTGGGGAGCCTTCTTCCCAAATTTACTGTAAATCAGTATTTCGTCTCAAACCCTGGCATACCCAGCTCCCTACCCTGAACTCCAGCACAAGGGCTGGACTGGGCTGCCCTTCCCTGTGCCCTGATCTGGCTTGAACTGCCTTCTAGTTCACTCACCAAGGGGCCCTACTGGAGAGAATAAAAGCCAAAAAGGCCTTTTGTTTTAAGCTGCCAGGCTTTAATCTCTGATCAGCCATCTTGGAAGTTTGCCATGTTTGTTACCTAGATGTGGCCTCTGCCCCATCTGTCTACCTGTCTGACCAAACCCTAGCTCAGGCACTTTCTATAAC
The DNA here is from genome assembly GCF_008632895.1 of Mastomys coucha. Lineage (NCBI taxonomy): Eukaryota > Metazoa > Chordata > Mammalia > Rodentia > Muridae > Mastomys > Mastomys coucha. The sequence goes on along the minus strand of NW_022196912.1, from coordinate 5,255,959 downwards.
TCAAAGAAGTTATTTGACAGCCCTAAGCTCAACTCTCTGTTCTGTAAAATGGTGGACATGCAGTATCTATTTTTATAGGATTTTGTGTATACTCCACTAACACATTAAGGACAGAAGAGGAGCCATTGCTGTAGCTTGGTGATAAACCACTTGCCTAATAGGCAGCAGCAGACACTGGGTTTAGTACACAACACCACAAAAAAACAGAAACAATACTGGCATGTAGTAAGTCAGTGATAAATGTTAGTAGTGTTATCTTTATCTCAGTCTTTCTCCTCTCTGAAATCCTGTTAAAGCAAGTGTTGGGCTCTACTGATTTTCCTACTGAACCCTCTAGAGGCTTTGAGACCATACCAGCCAACTTATCAAATTTCCATGGCTGTCCTAGATGATCAATAGACAGCTATTCTTTGTGTAGCTGCTCCTCTCCATAACCACACTTTATAAGCCATGTGCTTTGTGAGCTATGGGGTTTAACGGGTGATAAAGGACCAGGCTGAGCTCTGATTGTTGTGTCCTGTGACACCAGGAACATCTGTGACCCTCGAAACAAACAAGCAAGGCCAAACTCTCCTTTTGTACTGGGTGTGCAAATGGTTCGCCCCACAGCACCAGGGATTGTCTGAGAGAAAAACTCTAGTGTCCTAGATCTATCAGGTCCTCTGCAGGGAGCCTCAGACTCACCTACCTGGGTGAGGTAGCTGAGGAGCAGGGTTGAATTCAATGCTACATAATTTTTTCCTAAATATCTAAATAATTTTTCCCCAAAATGGCCTAATCCAAGCCCAAATTCTTAGTAAATCCTTGGTGTATAGTTCTGTGAACTTGGAGGTTCAGTGCCTACACACAGAGAGGAGGAAGCAATGTCACTGTAGAAGTGTAGCCTGACCATGAGGAAGCTGCTGTCTTTCAGGTCTCGAGCCTCTGTAGAAATCTGTGCTGAAAATGTGTGAACAATAATCTGAGAATCCCAGTGACAGATTTTTGACTAACATAAAATCTCTCACCTGCATTCCAGACTAACCCAAGAAGACAGTGTGCTCAGTTCTATTTCGTTAAGGAAAGAAAATGCAAACGTTGAATTGCTCACATAATTATTGGTAGAACAATGTCTGTCAAATATATTGCCTCATTAACCCAAAATTGAATGAACAACAAGAACAGCAAAAGCTGCTGAGGTAGCCCTGAGCTGGTCTCAGCAGAGCTTCTCTCAATGCTTAGAAGACAGAAAACCAACTTTGTTATGAGTGAGTAGTTTTATTTCCAAAGGGGAAATGTTTCTCATTTAACCCATTTCCATTCTCTTATAAAACAGGAAGACACTTTTGGAAGATAATGGCATATTAAAAAATGTGTTGGAAGCTGGCATTGGTGGCACATGTCTTTAATACCACCACTCTGGAAGCAGAGACAGATAGATCTCTGAATTTGAGGCCAGCCTGGTCCACATGAGACTCTCTCAAAAACCAAAATCAAAACCGATCTGTTTCTAACATGTAGGTGGAGAGAGGTTAAGTGTGGTGGCTCACATCTTCAATCTCAGTACTCAGGATCTAGAATCACCTAGAAACAAGCCTGTGGGCATGTCTGTGAGGGTCATGTAGATTGGGTTAAGGAGGTGGGAAAACCTACCCACTGTGGGCGGCACCATCCCTTAGGCTATGTCCTAGACTGAACAGAAAGGAGAAAGCCAGCAGAGCGTAAGCTTTCATTTTTCTCTTCTTTCTGACTGTAGCTGCCCCAAGCTTCGGCTTCACCCTAGACTGACTGTACCTCAAGCTGTGAGCGAAAGAAACCCTTTCTTCTCTAAGTTGCTTTCCTCAGGCATTTCGTCACAGTAAGACAAGTGACTAAGACAGTATCTGAGCTCTGGTGACTACTGGACTCAAAAGATGTAGGCAAATCTTTCCAGTGTAAGAACAGAGGATGAAAAGTGTCATTGTGCTTCACATTTCTTCCACTTCCTGTTTGATTCAGAAAGACGTGTACTGCCAGCAAAGTGAGCCTGCACTTAGAGTGTGTTGAAGATGGAAAGAAGTGTGCCCCACAGCAGGGACCCTGGAGATTGGAATGAAACCTAGGCTGGGAGCCCACAGAGCCTCCCCATCCTCCTGGAACCCGAGTTCCCTCCAGTTGGGTCTCTGCAGCAGCCCACAACTGCCCCTAGTGGAAGGCAGTCCTTGTTTTCTCCTTCACATACTGTTTGTCTGTCTTCATTCCTTCCCGAGTTACCCTGGGGAGGGGGGAGGGGAATCATTGTAATCTCTTCAGGGGTGTGCTACAAGCCCCACCCCCCTGCAGGTGATTCAAGGGCCCAGCGTTAAATTAGAGGAAGAATGAAGGAACTATTGAGAAGCTCAGTTGCTGTTTAGCATGAATGTGCTCATCTCTCCAGCAGCGGCCAGCCCGTGGCAGCCAGTGGTAACAGACGCTTTGCCGACAGGCTTAGCCTCCTGCTCTTCTAGTGAACCATGCTCACCTTCGTTGCTCTGAGCAGACTGCTGCTGCCTGTGATGTGTCAACAATGAGTCAGTGACGTGGTGAAAAGACTTACCAGACCGAACTGAGATAAAGGTTTCAATAAGCAGTCGGCTATTAAACAGACATAAACATAGCAGGCTAGTTCTCAAGGAGAATAACTCTGCTGAGGAGGAGGGGGTCCTTTTGTGGCAGTTAAGAAAAGCTACATGGCTTTGTCATGGGACATTGAGTAGGGTAGAATTTAAATAGCTAAGAGGAGAGCAGCTCACTATCTTGTTAGGTGGTGTCTTAGTTAGGGTTTCCATTGCTGTGAAGTTTCAGAGGTTCAGTCCATTATCGTCATGGTGGGAACCATGGAACCATGTGGGCAGACATGATGCTGAAGGAAGAGCTGAGGGTTCGACATCTGGGTCTGCAGGGAAGAGGAAGTGACTGTGATATGCCTCCTCCAACAAATCTAACAATGCCACATTTCCCAATGAAAACCCAACCAACCCTGTTTTTGAAGAAATTCCATTTGTGCAAAACTAGGGGCTAAATTCCAATTACAAGAAGAAAAATCACAAAGTTCACCTGAGCAAGCACTCTATGACACACACACACACGCACACACACACACACACACACACACATACACACACACACCTTAGCAACAGCCAGTCAGGCTATAACATCAGGATCAATGTACCTAAGGCAACTCTGCAGAGAATAGATAGCTTAGCCATACTGTTCATCAGGTAGCTTTGTCCCTACGTTCAGTTCCTGTAATTATGCCAGAAATGCAGTTTTTAAAATAATCACTTGCTGACACATATGGAGATTCTCCAAGCTCGCACTTATAGACTTACCCATGCCCACCGCTATGGAGATAGCAAGAGTCCTTGCTCTATGACACATATGGAGATTCTCCAAGCTCGCACTTATAGAGTCGCCCATGCCCACCGCTATGGAGACAGCGAGAGGCCTTGCTCTTGAGTTCATAATAGAGACCCTTATGTGTTTACATCAGAATTGGCTCCTCAGTGGTCTTTGGGGTTCCCACGACCTAGGCATGACACTAACAGTGCCATTTCCTATGGGCCAAGCATTTAAATACACGAGTGTATGGAGCCATTCCCATTCAAACCACCACAGGTAATGAGTGTTAGAACCCCCTTTGTCCTTCCTCCAGACTGGCCATTTGGGGAGAGGCACCAGGGCTTCGGGAGTTAGGCTCCAACTGTTTGTATGAGACATTTATACAGGTCAATCTGTGGGCTCCGAGCAGTTCACGTCTGCTTGTTAGAGGGTGGAGGATGACGACTGTGATTTTTGGCCTCTAATTTTGTCTCTTCATTTGCTACTACCTTTGCCAAAGAATCTAGAAAGTGGGTTCAAAGGCTTTAGGACAGTAGGTTTTCCTTAGATCCTCATTAGGGTTCTTACAGATCTAAGTACATCCTATAAGAAAAATCAGAGATGAAGTTCTTGTGTTGGGTGCAGGTGGCATGAGTGGGTAGCTGAAAGGGATGCTGTAGAGAGGGGCCAGCTCCTCTCGCACTTCCTGTTCGTGTGTCTGATCTTGATGGCTTTGTTCACTTGCTTTGCTTTTCGTTGCCATCTTCTGTAGATCAGGCCTGGCTGTGAACTTGCTATCTCGCAGAAGATGGTCTTGAGCTCCTAATTTCCCACCTCTGCCCCACCTCCACCCTGTAGGTGCTTTTAAATTTTCAGGTTCTCTACTTGTTCCTACCTCACTGAGATGACTCCTGCACAGAAAATATTCATTGAGAAGAATTTCAACAAACAAAAACTCAATAACAATAATGCTCCGTGCTGTATACTCTGCTGGCTGCTGGGCTCCATGCTATCTTTGGGTGTTTCCTTTTTCACTTTTTCCATCTGTTAAGTGGAAATGTACTTGGGGTAGGTCCACCTTTACTCTAAACAGGTCATTAATAGGAAGAACAAAAGAAGCTATGATATTTTAAAGCAGAGAAAAAGAGGTTGTTTGTTTTTCACAGGGTTTCGTGTATCCTAAGCTGATCTCAAATTCACTATGCAGCCACGGATAACCAAATGATGATTCTCCTGCCTCCACCTTCCTATGATTGGGATTCCAGATATGCACCTCAACACCTAGTTTTTAATGCTCTGTTTTCTCCTCTCAAGGACCAAGAGTTGAGCTGTACACTCCTGGAAATAATTAATAAGCTCTACTTTCCCAGAGCAATAACAAAGCATCTCTAGTTCATTAAACTTGCCTGATCTGAGATCTGGAAATAACACAAGTCTCTCTGTTACTGTCTGGGTTGGTCTGCTTGTCAGCTGAAGGGATAAGTTGTTAGAGCAAGGAGACAGATTTATTTGAAAAACAACGAACCAAAGATGGAGTCTCTTAGTAGGAGTTCTACTGCTGTGAAAAAAAAAACACCATGACCACAGCAATTCTTTTTCCTTTTTTTTCTTTTCTCTATTTTTTTCTTCTTTTTTTTTTTTTGTTTTTTTTTTTTTGTTTGTTTGTTTTTTTCAAGACAGGCAGGGTTTCTCTGTGTAGCCCTGGCTGTCCTGGAACTCACTCTGTAGACCAGGCTGGCCTCGAACTCAGAAATCCGCCTGCCTCTGCCTCCCAAGTACTGACATTAAAGGCATGCGCTACCATTGACCAGCTACCACAGCAATTCTTATAAGGACAACATTTAATTAGAGCTGTTCAGTCCATTATCATTGTGGCAATATGCAGGCAGGTGCAGGAGCTGTAGAGCCACATCCTGATATGTAGGCAGAGAGGGAGAACAGGCTGGGTTGGGCTTTTGAAACCTCAAAAACCCAGCTCTTGTAACATACTTCCTCCAACAAGACCACACCTACTAATCCTTCTAATCCTTTCAAATAGTGACCCTCCCTGGTGACTAAGTGTTGCTGACTGGGTTGATCACACATGAACCTATGAGGGCCATTCTTATTCAAAGTACTACACAGTGCTATCACTTACAAAAATATGTTAGGGGATCCAGAGACAGAGAGAGCTTTTATTGGGAGAGAAAGGAGGAGCATGGAAGCAGATTGTCTTAGTCAGGGTTTCTATTCCTGCACAAACATCATGACCATGAAGCAAGTTGGGGAGGAAAGGGTTTATTTGGCTTACTTCTACATGGCTGTTCATCACCAAAGGAAGTCAGGACTGGAACTCAAGCAGGTCAGGAAGCAGGAGCTGATGCAGAGGCCATGGAGGGATGTTCCTTACTGGCTTGTTTCTCCTGGCTTGCTCAGCCTGCTCTCTTATAGAGTCCAAGACCTCCAGCCCAGGGATGGCACCACCCACAAGGGGCCCTACCCCCTTGATCACTAATTGAGAAAATGCCCCACAGCTGGACCTCATGGAGGCACTTCCCTAACTGAAGCTCCCTTCTGTGATAACTCCAGCCTGTGTCAAGTTGACACACAAAACTAGCCAATACACAGACAGACAGGATACTTGCTGAGTGGGATCTATACCCTCCACAGCATACATCTTTTCTTTTCCACCAGAATATCCTGAAATAGCAGCTGACCTTTGTCGCCCAAGCCACTCTAATTCTTTAAACAAACACATCATTTATTTCCCTTTGAGTTAAACATTATTCTACTTCTAATTAAAGAACAACACTCCAAAATGTTCAGCCCATTTTCTGGTGTTATTGAAGGCCATTAGATATATACTAAGTTCTGTAAATCTAGCAAAAACTTACTGAGGAGTACATTTTTACAATTTGTAATTGGAGTTTCAGGAGCTTGGCTCTGGCAGCCTCAGAAGGCTAGGATGGATCTTCCACCTATAGTGCCAATTAAAGGAGTATGATAGAAAAAACAGCCAGGCGGTGGTGGCGCACGCCTTTAATCCCAGCACTTGGGAGGCAAAGGCAGGTGGATTTCTGAGTTCGAAGCCAGCCTGGTCTACAGAGTGAGTCCAGGACAGTCAGGGCTACACAGAGAAACCCTATCTTGAAAAAGGAAAAAAAAAGAAAAAAAGAAAAAACAGACAAGAGAGGTTTATTGTTGGTTTTTTGTTATCTGTCTTAGTCAGGGTTTCTATTCCTGTGTTAGAGCTCTTAAAAAATGGGGGGAAGGACCCCACACTCAGGGCTCGGGAACAGCGACTCCAAACACCACCAAGACACATACTTGATGCAATCTGCAAGAGGTTTTTTTATTCCAGCTAGCTGGGGTGAGACTCATATCCCTCGCAGGGGTAGAGGAGTCTGGCACCAAGCAAAAATTTAAACAGGTTTTTATACCCACACAGTTGCTAGGGGAAAAGGGGAAACTAAGGCAGGGGAAAGTACGGGGTAGTCTCTGATTGGTGCTGGCTTGTGCCAGGGTTCAGAAGCAGGTTAGCCACCTGGCAATTGTTTGCTACCTCATTTTTCTTTTTTCCTGGCAGGTCGCTCCCGTCTCTAAGCTCTGGGGGCTGGTCTCCCATTCTTCTATGTCCTGGGAGCTGGTCTCCCATTGAGTTCAACTAATGGCTAAGTTCCCACAATACAGTTTGAAAATTTTAACCTCTCACCTGCACAAACATCATGACCAAGAAGCAAGTTGGGGAGGAAAGGGTTTTTTCAGCTTACACTTCCACATTGCTGTTGATCACCAGAGGAAGTCAGGACTGGAACTCGAGCAGGTCAGGAAGCAGGAGCTGATGCAGAGGCCATGGAGGGATGTTCTTTACTGGCTTGCTTGAGTGTGACTGTGCCCTGATATTTTTCCCTCTTGAAGGAAGAAAGTATTTTAGTGGAGCCCACAGTTAAGAGATCTTAAAATTTAAAAGACATTGGACATTTTAAATTGATTAAACTTTTAATATATAAAGACTGTAGGACTTTAGATCTTGGGGATAAATAAGAAAGTAAGGGTTGAGGCTTAATAGAGATGTGTTTGTGTGTCAAGTTGACAAGAGGTCAATTGTACTGGCTGGTTTTGTATGCCAACTTGATACAGGCTGGAATTATCACAGAGAAGGAAGCTTCAGTTGGGGAAGTGCCTCCATGAGATCCAGCTGTGGGGCATTTCCTCAATTAGTGATCAAGGGGGTAGGGCCTCTTGTGGGTGGTGCCATCCCTGGGCTGTAAGTCTTGGGTTCTATAAGAGAGCAGGCTGAGCAAGCCAGGAGAAGCAAGCCAGTAAGGAACATCCCTCCATGGCCTCTGCATCAGCTCCTGCTTCCTGACCTGCTTGAGTTCCAGTCCTGACTTCCTTTGTGATCAACAGCAGTGTGGAAGTGTAAGCTAAATAAACCCTTTCCTCCCCAACTTGCTTCTTGGTGATGATGTTTGTGCAGGAATAGAAACCCTGACTAAGACATTATCCGTTCTCTCTCTCTCTCTCTCTCTCTCTCTCTCAGCAGAGTCTCACTATGTAGCTCTGGCTGGCCTAGAATTCACTATCTAGATCAAGCTGTCTTCAAAGTCACAAAATATCAACCTGCCTCTACCTCCCAAGTGGTGGGATCAAAAGAGTGTGCCACCCGCACACCTTTAATCCCAGCACTTGGGAGGCAGAGGCAGGCGGATTTCTGAGTTCGAGGTCAGCCTGTTCTACAGAGTGAGTTCCAGGACAGCCAGGACTAGGACTACACAGAGAAACCCTATCTCAAAAAGACCAAAAAAAAAAAAGGAAGAGTGTGCCATCATGCTCAACCAAGGAGATTTTTTTTTTCAATGTGACCACATTAGGAGGAAGAACAGACAACAAAAAGCCCAGTGACCTACACATCCATATACAACACACACACACACACACACACACACACACACAGAGTGAATGTGTATGAAGGAATGTCAGAGGACAACTTGGAGGAGTCACCTCCTTTTACCGTGTGGGTCATCTGGCTGATGGTAGATGTCCCTATCAGCAAATAGTTGAGGTTTAAACAGAGGATGGGTTCTGGCAAGGGTCAAGGCGCAGCCATGCGCAGACCTGGCTGGCCTAGAATTCACTATCTAGATCAGGCTGGCTTCAAACTCACAAAAGATGGATCTGCCAAGGTCAGGAGTCCTAGTCAAGGTGTGGCTCTGCCTGTCTTGTCTCGGTCTGTCTGAGTCCTGCAAAAGTGGTCTGAAGGTCTAATCTGAGGGACAAGTCAGATCTTGGGTGATGTTCACTCCTGCCTCCTCTGGAGGCGGGGTCTGCCCACTCAAGTTTTGCTTTTCCTGGGAGCCAGGATGTCTGCAGGTTTAGGATCACGAGCTATCTCAGGGTCCTCTGCCACGGTAAAGGGAACAGAGACATATGCAGAGATAGTGCCCTGCCATCAGTCATCTGTGGGCTCACACAGGAAGTCAGGGCCTTTCAACAAAAGCAGCTTCACAGGGGCTGTTTCAAAACCAGTACAAAACAATACTGAACACAGCATTCGGCTTGTGCTCACTGGCTAGGCCCATCAGACCTGCACAGGCCTCATGAGCAGCTGGAGGCCAGAGAGAAAAGCATGACCTATGGTGGGTATTCCAGTGAGGACTTGATGAAATCTACTCAGACTGAAGGCTACAACTTGAGAGTTTGGAGGCCAAAAGTTTGGAATTGTAGGTTGTAAACATTGCTATTTGTTTTCAGTTGATTGTAGCTGGGCATGGTTGTACACACCTTTAATCCCAGCCCTTGGGAGGCAGAGGTAGACAGACCTCTGTGACTTTAAAGTCAGCCTGGTCTATAGAGGAGATTCTAGATTAGCCAAGGCTACATAGTGAAAACCTGTCTTAAAAACAAAACAAATGAACAAATAACCCAAACATATATATACATGTATATATATGTGTGTGTGTGTGTATACATATATGTGTGTGTATATATATACATGTATATATACATATATATACGCATACATACATATACATATACATACACACATATATGTGTATATATACATATATATGTATATATATATATATGTATTTTAGTTTATATACATGTGTGTATAACAGAATTGAGAGGAGACAGAGAATTCAGATGTAACTGGTTTATACGACAGCCTTACTTCTATAACCCGATTTTGACCTCACATTTCCCTCTGGGACCAGCAAGATACAGGGGTGCTGGTTACTTCTGTAGGATGGCGTCCCAGGAACCCAAACTGAAAGACCAAAGTGGAGCTTCAGCCTGAACTGAGTCTCTGGGCTCACGGCCTGGCGAAGGCTGACCCCTGGTGGCTGCACAAGGCCTTGCAGCTGCAGCCCGCTTGACCAGGCTAGGTTCTTGCAGACCTCTACCAAGAGGATTGTGGGGAAAGAAGCCAGTGAGGCAGGTTCAGAGTCACATGATGATTTTCAAATCTATCGGCTAGACAACAAGAGGCAAACATCATAAACTCATATCACTAGTCTTAGGTAATTCAGGAGCAGTAAGGAAGAAAGCCTGGGAAAGAGTGGGTAGGTTGGTCGGTCAGGTTGGTTTGATTTGGAACTGCCTGTTGGTTTGTTTGCCTGCTTGTTTCTTGAGACTATGTTTCTCTGTGTAGCCATGGAAACCTCCAACTTGAAACTTTACTGAGGATGATCTTGAACTAGTCCTCTTCCTCCTCCTCCTTCTCTACTTCCCAGTGCTGTGACTACGGGTATGTTCCTCCATGCTCTGCGGTACACTGAAGGATCTGGCATGCCTGTTATTCTGTGTCTATATATGACAACCTTTCTCTTCAGGTGTGGGGCAGGATGCCTGCTGCATGAGATGCATTCAGATCAGATGGCCTGGCAGTGCATTCCTCAGGATGCATTTCTATTGTTAAGAGATAAGTGAGTGTGCTCAGAAATGCCCACAGGTGCTTTATCGTAGGATACTTCATCTTGAGCCCCAACAGTGGCAAACATAGCCTACCTGAGTCTACCTTGGGATGCCGTTGAGGAGACAGATGTGGGCAGGAAGAGAGTTAAAGAGACATGTCTTATCTCCCACCACAGGCCTGAGGAAACTTACCTGCTGGCTTTTCTTCAGCACTTCAGAGGCCAGTCACTTATAAAGTCACTTGAGTGACTTTCCAGAGCTCTCCCCACCATCCTTACAGATCCGCTAGCTGCTTTCTCCCCACTGATTGCTCTCACAGGAACCTTGCAACCTGGTATGGCCAAGCTACCCTCCTGTAACCGCATGTCCACGATAACCTTGAATTATACGTTTACTCTATTTAAAGATGTGTTTTTATTTGTGTATGTGTCTATGTGTACTGTGTATGTATAGATACTCTGATAGGTCAGAAGAGGAGGGCACTGGATCTTTTGGGGCTGGGAGTCCAGGTAGTTGAGAGCTGCCCAATGACAGGCCCTCTGCAAGAGCAGCCACTGCTAGTAACTGCTGAGCCCTACAACTTTAGCTTTTAAAAAACAACTTTATTATTTCATGTGAACATGTATTTTGCCTGTATACATATCTGCGCACCATGTGTGTGCCTGGTGTCTGAGGAGGCCAGAAGGAGCATTGGAGCCCCTGGGTAGACAAATGGATTCTGAGCTGCCACCATGTAGGTGCTGGGAAGTGAACCAAGTGTTCTTATAGAGAACTGCCAGTGCTCTTAACCACTACACAACCTCTCCAACTCCAACGTTACTCGTATACAGTGCCTTTCTCTGAGACTTCTAGCACATAGGCTTGGTTACATAATATGGGATGCTCTGCTCCACCCTCAAACCTATAAGACAGAGAGAAATTCCCTTTATGTTGTGGACTTCGGCCACACTCTCTGCAGAGGCCAGCTCTCCTAATGAAGCTGGCTTTGGCTGAGAAGCCTTGCTTTCTCAGTTCAGGCTGTGAGGCAGGTGGGGCATCTGGGCTGAGCTTTATTGTCAACTTGACACAGGCTAGAGTCATCTGAGAAGAAGGAGCCTCAATTGATGGGGCTTTAAACAAGCATGAGGGGCATTTTCTTAACTAGTGATAAACGTGGAGGACCCAGCCCATTGTGAGTGGGAATACTCCTGGGTTTGTGTTCCTGAGTACTGTAAGAAAACAACCTAAACAAGCAATGCGCTGTAAGCCAGTAAGCAACACTTCTCCATGGCCTCAGCATCTGCTCCTGCCCGCAGGTTCCTGCCCTGTGTGAGTTCCCATCCTGACCTCTGATGATGAACAGTGATGTGGAAGGCTAAGCCGAATAAATCCTATCCTCCCCAAGTTGGTTTGGTCATGGTCTTTTTTCACAGCTCTAACTACACTAAGACGGAGGTCCAGGTGTTATGTGCTTTGCTGATGAAATGGAGTTTTAAGTTATCAAATTATCACTATGTTTGTGTACCTCAGATGCACAACAGCAAGGCAAAAAGGTACCTAGTGGCTATAGGCATCTCTCTAAGCCTGGGGTCTCTATTCTGGACTGTTCCTGTCAACTCCTAGCTTCCTGCCTGGGCAAAGAAATCGGTACAGCTAACAGCCCCAGGAAGCACTTCAAATGGGCTGTATGCAAGGGAAATAAATACCCAATGTGCAAAGAAATTACCCACATATCATCTACCTACTGTCTACAACTCCCACACACATCACATACCTACTGCATACAGCCCCCCACATCACATACCTACTGTCTACAATTGCCACAAACATCACCTACCTATTGTCTACAACTCCCCCCAATACATTCCTACTCTCTTCAAGCCCCCACATCACCTACCTACTGTCTACAACCCCCCACATCACCTACCTACTGTCTACAACCCCCCACATCACCTACCTATTGTCTACAACCCCCACATCACCTACCTATTGTATACAGCCCCCTACAACACATTCCTACTCTCTTCAAGCCCCCACATCACCTACCTACTGTCTCCAACACCCCTGAACATCACCTACATACTGTTACCAAACCCAGACATCACCTACCTATGGTCTGCAACCCCCACAAATCCCTACTTACTCTCAACAACCCCCCCACCTCACCTACCTACTGTCCACAACACCCCACATCATCTACCTACTGACTACAAATCCCCAACACATCACCTACATGCTCTCTAAAACTCCCCAAACATCACCAACCTATTGTCTACAATACCCCCACATCACCTACCTACTATCTACAATACCTCACATTACCTACCTACTGTCTACAACCCCTCCATCACCTACCTACTGTCCCCAACTCTCCCATATCACCTAACTACTGTCTATAACCACTCCCTATCACCTACTGTCTACAAACCCCCACATCATCTACCAACTATCTACAACATCTCCCCACATCACCTACCTACTGTCTTCCACCCCCCAAATCATCTACATACTGCCTACAATCCCCCACATCACCTACCTACTGTCTCAAACTCTGCCACCTCACCAACCTACTGTCTACAACCAACACACATCATCTACCGTCTTCAATTCCACACACATATCACCTACTTACTGTCTATAACACCCCCACACACACATTACCTACCTACTGTCTATAACCAACACACATCACCTACCTACTGTCTACAACTCCACACACATCACCTACCTGTTCTCCACAAGCCCCACATCACCTAAGTACTGACTACAGTCCCCCACATCACCTACCTACTGTCTACAGTTCCCCCCTCACACACACACACACACACACACACACACACACACACACACATCACCTACCTTCTGACTTCAGTCCCATTGGCATCCATCTAGCCAATGGGTGAATGCTAAACTGCAGAGGCTGTCCCTGTGGAGGGGATCAATCATGCCTTACATGCTATCCATATGGTCCCTAACTGCCAAAACTCTTAACATTTGACAGTATCAAGGAAGGGTGGAACAATAACATTAGCTGCCAGATAGCCTGTCTCCTTCACTCTTTAGAGACCCTCACTCTGGTAAGCTCAGAAACCTATACCCTCTAAGGTTTATGAGTTCCTTTGTTCTGTGGGTTACCGTTGGATCTTCTGGCCTTCCCCCTTCCCAGGCTGTGAGTACCAGGCCTTATTAAAGAGCCAGATTACCTGAAGTCCATCTCACCACATTGCTCCACTGAACCTGGAAAGAATCTTTAATATTGAAAACATAGAGGTCTATATCGGTTTTTTTACTCTGACACCAATGCTAGGTGACAAATCACATCTGGTGCACTGGTTTCAATGTCCCCTCCTCAAATCTGTTTGCTAAAGACGTAATCCCTACAACAGTGTCAGGGAGTGGACTTTGGGGAAGGAATTGGGTCCTGAGGGCAGTGCCCTTGTGAGTGGGTTGATGAAGAAGAACCTAACAAATTGATCAAGGCAGTGCTTATCTGTAGTGGGAGTATGGGGCAAGGCGGCATGCATCTGTGTAGGTGGGAATATCACCTGAGCCAGTGAGTTCAAGACCAGGTTGAGCAGCATAACAAAACTCCATCTTAAAAATGGGGCAGGTGGGGCTGGAGAGATGACTCAGCGGCTAAGAGCACTGACTGCTCTTCTAGAGGTCCTGAGTCCAATTCCTAGAAACTACATGGTGGCTCACAACCATCTGTAATGGGATCCAATAAATAATTATAATATAATATATGATATATAGTAATATATAATAAGTTATTTTATATATTATATATAATAAATTATTTATATATAAATTTTCCATGCACACTAGTCTACTCCAGTCACATCCAAAATATCGGGGATAAAAGCCTGATTAAGGATAAGAGGCAATAAGGATCCAAAAGGAGTTCTGTGCCTCCTGGATATTCAGACAGTTACTGGTATCTCCTAACTCAAACGTGTTCCAGAATAGTCTTTCCAATCGTCAACACGCCCTCATATTTAGGCATAAAGGTATCCCAAGAAATGATTCCTAAGTGGCTAAGATTGGACATTGCTTCCTGGCCAACACAATGTTACCAACCTATCCTAGTTTAATACCAACCTGTCCATAACTTAGAATTTCTCTCAAGGAATCTGCCTCGCCAGAGCTAGCAACAGAGGTCTAGCACATTCCTTAGGGTAATAGATAGTTCACAATAGTTAGAAATGTTTTGCGTATTAGAGAGTAATGAAGGGCTTCCACTCTAGGGCATTAGCTAAAAGTGTTAAGTCGGAACCTCCTAGTCATTGCCTCCAGCAGGACCCAGAGAATTAGCATAGGAATACCAAATTAGCCCCAGCAGAGAGGGGCAGCATTGCTCTTCCCCCTGCTTCACAACTGGATATGTGATCTTGGTCAGTAAGATCACTGACCTTGATGTGACTGTCACCTGCCTACGTGACTCTTGTCATCTGCCCTGCTTGCTGTATGCTACTTAAGCCTGCTTGTCACTTTGTATAAGGACAATGACTTGGACTTACACTGGAGGAGAAGAACTTGGACTCGCATGCAGGACTAGCACTATGGTGTGGGGAGCGGTGGAGCTGGAGAGACATTCGCCATGGCAAGATGGCGCCTACTTCCACTGTCAACGCCTAGTAAACAACTGTTTGCGCATGTGCGTAGAGTGAAAAGATGCCGAGTCACTGCCCATTCTGGGGCGTCACATAGGGTAATGAGCGAACAGCCAATTATGGGCAGACACGCCGCGCTGTGGTGTATATAAGCAGTGCAGATTATTGGCTCGACCCTTTTTTTCCCTCTGGAGGAGGCAATAAACGTTGCTGCAGAAGGAACCTAGTGTCTGCGTGTCTTCATGCTGGCGAGATGACTGCGCGGGCTACAGCTGGTGCCGAAAACCCAGGATGCCGGGAGAACCTTACAACAGCTGGTAGGTTTCAGAACTGCAGGACAAGGTAAGCTCTGAGAGGCATGCTGCTTGATTTTAATTCCTCCGGGTTAGAGAGCGCGGCTAAAGCCGCGGTAATTGTGCTAATGGCGCTTGTTACGATGTCCATTTGGCATTTGATACAAGATAGCATGTCAGAAACAGAGGGGGGAGTAGAGGCTAGCCAGGAGAAAAGAGAGAGAAAGAAGAGAAAAAAGGATATACCCAAGAGTACAGGCCCTTCCGCTCGACCTGCGGA
>NW_022196912.1:5238719-5238909 GCF_008632895.1 Mastomys coucha | reverse complement strand
TCATTACTCAGGCACTTGTGGCCATTGAACAGGGAACTTCTCCCGTGGTGTCCATGCTACACAAATCAAAACCTCCTGCCGTCTCGTTCCTCCCCTGGCCAATAGCGCCTTTGCTAGTGACGGCCCAGCAGGGTCAGAGTAGACAAGCTATGCCAGCTCCAGGGTACCCAGAGACGGGCAACCTTCCCCA
>NW_022196912.1:5231712-5238520 GCF_008632895.1 Mastomys coucha | reverse complement strand
CCTGGCAGAGCAAAAGCACTCTCTGACTTGCTATATTTAGCCTTCCCTTTTAACTAAAACAAAAGGGGATGATGTGGGGAGCGGTGGAGCTGGAGAGACATTCGCCATGGCAAGATGGCACCTACTTCCGCTGTCAACTCCTAGTAAACAACTGTTTGCGCATGTGCGTAGAGTGAAAAGATGCCAAGTCATGGCCCATTCTGGGGCATCACGTAGGGTAATGAGCGAACAGCCAATCATGGGCAGACACACCGCGCTGTGGGCAGACACGCTGCACTGTGGTGTATATAAGCAGTGCGGATTATTGGCTCGACCCTTTTTTCCCTCTGGAGGAGGCAATAAACATTGCTGCAGAAGGAACCTAGTGTCCACGAACGAGTCTTCTTGCTGGCGAGATGACTGCGCGGGCTACACTATGGACTCGCAGAAGGATTCGCACTAGAAGTTAGATGGGCTAGGACTCAGACTCATGCAATCCTCAGTCCCCCTGGCGCAGAGCACTTGGGCCTGGGGGATGCAGCACCAGTTCAGAGGAGATAGCTACTGCTTTAGACCCAGTGTGTTTTAGATGGCCTCAGATGTACCTTAACTGCTGAGCTACCAGATTTACCATCTCTCTTTTGCAATGACTGTAAAAGTCTGATGCCATTTTTAAGAAATACATTCAGATCCTGTACTTCATGTGTCGTCTCTGCCATCATTTCTTCGACTACGCCTTGTCAACCTGACTAGGACCCCGTTTCTCCCACGGGTTGAGGGAGGCCCAGATTGGCCGGCCTGCAGCATAAATTATTATATATAATATGTAATAAATATGATAAATAAATCTTTTTAAAAAATGGAGACAGGATTCAGCTCCTCAACTTTATGCCATATGATTTTTGCACACTCTCACTGTAATCTAGGTAAATGTAGTAAGCAAGAACCACATCATTGCCTGGATATTATTTGAAATTTCCTCCACAAACCACTTAGTCCATTCAGTCTCATTCAGCTTCTCAGAATACAAATGAAACCCTGCCAGATTCTTCAACAGACTATAACACAACGGCCTGTAACCCCAATCCTGGGAGAGTCCCTGTTCCCCTCTGAAACTCCAGAGCCTGGCTTTCACCCTCCATGTCTCTCTCAGGATTCTAGTCCTCGGTGTGCCTACCAGCATGGTGCATTCAGCTCTTCATACAGCAGCTCAGGGACGCTCTAGTTTACAGATCCAAACTTCTTCAAACACCTCCTGCAAACCATTTCCAGAAGTTCATAAACCACATGGTCAGTCACAGTTGGTGGTGCAGGACTTTAATTCCAGTACTCAGGAGGCAGAGGCAGGTGGACCTCTGTGAGGTCAAGGCCAGCCTGGTCTATATAGTAAGTTACAGAACAGCCTGAACCATATAGAGAGACCTTGTCTCAAAAACAAAAGAAAAAAAAAAACAACCAAAAGAACCAAACCACAGGGTCAGTTAGTGACTGAATGACCTCATTCTCTGGTATCAAATACCTGACAAGAACCACCATAGAGAGGAGAGGTTGGCTCGAAGTCACGGTCTTGAGAGAATATGATCCGTCATCATGGGCATGTGTGTGGTTAGCTGTTGTCAACTTGATGCAAACTTAGCTGTACCTAGGAAGAGGGAGTCTCAGTTGAAGAATTGCTTCTATCAGACTGGCCTGTGGGCACATCTGTAGGGCCTTCTTTGATTGCTAAGTGATGGAGGAGGGCCTAGTCCACTTTGGGAAGCACCACTCCTAGGCAAGTGATCCTGAGTTATAGAAGGAAGGAAACAAGGGAGAAAACAGCATTCCTTTGTGGTCTCCACTTCAGTTCCCGATTTGGTTTCCCTCAATGATGAACCTCTAAATCAAATAATCCCTCTCCTCCCACAAGTTGCCTTTGGTCAGTGTTTTATCGCAGGAACAGAAAACCAAACTAGAAAAGTAAGGAGTGCTAGGCAGCTGCTTGCTCAAGTTTAGGTGGATCAGAAAGCAGAAAGGAGACAGGAAGTAAGGCCAGGATATAGACTGCAAGACCTACCCCTAGTCATTCTTCTGTGGCTAGGCTCCACCTTCCATAGGTTCCACAACCTCTCAAAACTGCACCACTGGCTGGTGACTCAGGTTCACATGCCTGCTGCTGGCTGTTACTGATGCATTTCTCATGTGCTCTGAAAAGCCTGTTCTCCAGTGACCTGCTCCCCCAACCTTCCAGGTAACTGGGACTACAACCTGTGCTGGCTAGCTGCTAGCCTCCATAGCTAAACTCCATGGTTTGCTGTACCCTTTCCCCAGTCCCTGCTCTGCTGACTGAGCTGGTCCACCTAGGGTGGAGTTTTCTGAGACAAGAGAACTCTATTGCCCTGCAGCTTCTGAAGTTTCCTATAAGGAGCCACCACCATTACTGAGCCTACCTGCCCAGGAGAGTTTCTGACTAGCAACAAGATGCTAATGAGTCGACGAGATCCTGGCATTGAGGGGGATGGGTCTTCTTTCCTATATATATATTCAATCTCCTAAGTAAACATCGGACCTTGATTAGAAACTTTGTCTTGGTCTCGTTATTTCTCCACTCCAAGACGCCAGCTTTTCTTTTGGGAACCCAGTTCGAGTGGCTGCTGGGCAGCTGCAGCTTGTGGTTTACCTTTGAGGAGTAGCTACTTCCTAAAGCAAACCATCAGATTACATTTACTTAGATCCCATATAAGCCTGGAACCGAGGGCTAGGAGAGCGTTGTTTATTTTGTTTCTGAGCACTACTAATTATCTGAGAGACCTTAGCCAAATGCCTTTTCCTTTCTCAAATGAGTATCAAATGATACTTACTCTGTGTTAGATAGTTCTGAGCACTTTATGGAGAGCCATTCACTGAATTCTCCCAAGAACCCCTTGGGATGAGTACTATTATTTGCCCAATGGCCATGTTTCCTGGGCAGGGGTGTGCTGGGAACCCAGGCCTCACACATGCTAAGCATATGCTCCACTACTGAACTGTACCCTTGTAGAAGTTCTGAGAATGTGAAAACATGTCTGTTTTACAAAAAAGAGTTCTGGGAAAACAGAAACAAAGTTTCTGGTGGTCAGAATGACCAGGCTAAGTTAAGACCAGCCAAAACACTAATAACTGGTGGTCAGAGTGACCAGGTCCAGTTGCAAAAACAAGATTAGCTGTTCTAGTCTAGTCTAGGATGCCCTGTTTTGATCTTGTTTGTCTTGGCAGCTTGTTGTGGTGTTGTGATGCTTTATCTGGACGAGACAAGGGGACAGGCGATTTCTACTCCCTTGCCTATTACCCTTGACCACTGGACAGACGTTAAAGCTAGGGCACACAATTTGTCTGTTGAAGTTAAAAAGGGAAAGTGGCAGACTTTGTGCGCCTCAGAGTGGCCATCATTCCAGACTGGGTAGCCACTTGAGGGCTCCGCTCATTTAGACAAGATAGAGGAGGTTAAAAACAAGATTTTTCAGGGACCAGGGGGGCATCCTGACCAGGTCCCCTATATAATTGTCTGGGAGAATTTGGTCCGGTTGCCCCTTTCGTGGGTTCGCCCTTTTGTTTCACTTTCAGATCCAGGTCTGTCAAGAGTGTTTGCTGTGAAAACTGAAGCAGAGGAGAAGACTATCCTACCCACTGGAGGTTCCCCCTCCTCCCTATCCCCCCACTCTGCCCCCAGTGGTGGGAGAGGCAGCTTCTCTGGAGCCCATGGCACCCCCTGTTCTGCTGGCACAGGTTCCTCAGGGACCAGGGTCAGGTGCAACTGAGGGGTAGGGCCTGGCAGCTGGGACACAGAGTAAGCAGGCAGGGACCCCTGAACTAGGAAGAACAGAGGGAGGGAAATTTTAAAAAAATATTTAAAACTGAGTGGTAGCACATGCCTGGAATCCCAGTACTTGGGATGCAGAGGCAGGAAAACCAGAAGGTCAAGTTCAGATAGTTTGAGGCCAGCCTGGGCTGCATGAGACCATCATGAAAACTAAAAATTTCAATTAATTAAATAAAAAAATCACATTTGGCCGTTTTCTATAGGCGGATCTAGTACATGTTCTTTGTTACTTGTTTCATATGAGAAATGATAATTTAAATGAATAATTTAAATATAATAACCTGTGAGTTGGAATCATATTGTTATTAGAGTTTTAGAGGACAAATCTGGAACTAGCAGCTCCAATAAGCCTGGCCAACAGTTCCCAACACCCCAGTTAGAGACAAATACCAGTTAAGGGCAAAGAAAGGAAACTTCTTCAGTGTGCACTCACTGGGGACAAAGGAAGCAGTCCAGTGATGCCCACATTCATCTGATTGGTGGAAGAATCTTAAAGTAGTTTAGACTTTCATTTCCTTGATGACTACAGATGCTGAGCACTTACTTCATTGTTTCTCAGCCTTTTCAATTTCCTCTCTTAAGAATTCTCTGTTTAGATCTGTACCCCATTTTTCAGTTGGGTTATTTGTTTTCTTGGGTTAGTTAGTCTCTTGAGTTCTTTATTTATTTGGGATATTAGTCCTCTATTTGTCTGTGGAGTTAGTAAAAATCATCTCCCATTCTATTGGCTGCTGCTTTGTCCAAATGACAATGCCCTTTGCCTTACAGAAAATTTTCAGTTTCATACGGTTCTATTTGTCTTTTCATTTTTTTAATAATTTATTTTTGGAGCACTGACTGATGCTTGGCCTATTTGTATATCTGCATGAAGGTGTCAGATCCCATTGAATTGGAGTTACACAGTTGTAAACTGCCATATGGTTGCTGGGAATTAAACCCAGGTCCTCTGGAAGAGGAGCGAGTGCCATTCACCACTGAGTCTTCTCTCCAGGCCAGGTCCCATTTATTAATTGATGATATTAGTACCTGTGCTAACAGTGTTATGCTCACAAAGTCTTTTCCTGTGCCAATGAGTTCAAAGCTATTCCTTGCTTTTTCTTCTATCAGGTTCAGTGTATCTGGAATAGGGTTTTGTGCAGGGCGATTAATATGGATATATTTGGATTCTTTTACATGCAACTGTCTACTTTGGCCAGCACCATTTGTTGAAGTTGCTGTCTTTTTTCCAGTGTGTAACTCTGGCTTCCTTACCAAAAATCAGGTGTCCATAGGTGTGTGGATTTGTGTCTGGGTCTTAAATTTGACTGTAGTGAGCCGGGCAGTGGTGGCGCACGCCTTTGATCCCAGCACTTGGGAGGCAGAGACAGGCTGATTTCTGAGTTGGAGGCCAGCCTGGTCTACAGAGTGAGTTCCAGGACAGCCAGGGCTACACAGAGAAACCCTGTCTCGGAAAAAAAAAACCAAAAACCAAAAAACAAAAAACAAAAAAAAAACAAAAACAAATAAACAAAAAAATTTGACTGTAGTGGCCAACATGCCTGGTTTTGTGCCAATACTGCACTGGTTTTATTGCTGTAGCTTTGCAGTATAGCAACGTGAAATTGAGCCTGGCAGCTTTTTTTATTATTCAGGGTTGCTTTTTATATTTATATTCAGGGTGGGCTTTTTATATTTCTGTATGAAGCTGAAAATTGTTTGTAATTCACCTAATGTAATTGTCATCTTGGAGGCTTACTGTTGAATAAGATCATCCTTTCTAGGTCTTTCTAAACTCTGCCTGGCTGTTTCAACTCAGTTATTTTGGCTTAAACGCCTCTCCAAGTTGACTGATTCAAATTGGCTTCTAATCTTCCAGCTCCTTCTGTCTTCACCTGTGACTTATCTTGGTAATGTTGTGCCAGGGAAATGTTTGTGATCCCCCAAAACACACACAGGAGCCAATCTGATGCAATTCACAGCAGGGTCTTTATTCTATTCGAGCTAGCTTGCCCCACCCCCCACCCCCATGCACCAATGTCATGCAGGACAGTTTTGATGGTGGGGAGCCCTGAATGCCTATCTGGGAAAGGCTTTATAGTAATTTCTGCTCCCCTCTGCATTGGTGGTCGTTAGGCAAGGGGTGGGCTTGTAACCTGGGGGTGCAGGCTTGTTGGGGGAATAACCTGGAGACACTGGTTTTGTTAAGGGTGTAACCTGGAAACTCTGCTTTTGTTGGGAATTAGCCTAGAGACTAGAGCTAGGCTCAGGTTTTGTTGGGGCGGGTGGGGGCAACTTGGAAACTAATGCTAGATACCAGCCTGTTAGTCTGTCTACCTGAGTTCAAATTTAGGTCAGCTTCTCTAAAATGGAGTTTGAACTTAAAAGCTTTGGCATCTCAGTAAAACTCTCTCTCTCTCTCTCTCTCTCTCTCTTTCTCTCTCTCTCTCTTTCTCTCTCTCTCTCTCTCTCTCTCTCTCGCCCTCCCCCCCATCTTTTTTTCTCAAGTCACCTCTTCTGTCTTTTCTGGTGAGTTGGTTGTATCCTATCTCTGACTTATTTTGTCAAATCTTTTCTGATTCATCACTTTGTCTGGCACTCAATGGTGTCACTTTCAAACATGGTTGCTTCCTTCTATAAACTAACCTTACCTACTTTGCTTGGGATTAAAGGTGTGTGTTAAGGTTTCATCTGCATTCCAGCCAGAGGGATTAGTGTATAGCCTGTCTGTATTCACAGACTTAGGTCCTTGGATGGGATCCCTTGCCAGAGCAGCCATGTTGCTGGATTAAAATTGCTCTACAATTGTTATTTCAAGATTTGTGAAGAATTGTGTTGGGCTTTTGATGGGGATTGCACTGACTGCAGTTTGATTTTGGTAGAATGGCCATTTTTACTCTATTAATCCTACTAATCTATGAACATGGTACATCTTCTGTCTTCTGAATCCCCTCCTCCTCCTCCTCCTCCTCTTCTTCCTCCTCCTCCTCCTCCTCTTCTTCTTCCTTTTTTTTTTTT
>NW_022196912.1:5225809-5231525 GCF_008632895.1 Mastomys coucha | reverse complement strand
GCCTCGAACTCAGAAATCCGCCTGCCTCTGCCTCCCAAGTGCTGGGATTATAGGCATGTGCCACCACCACCCAGCCCTCCTCCTCCTCCTCCTCTTTTTCCTTCTCCTATTTCTAATGTGTGTCTTTTAAGACAGGGTCTATCTCACTCTCCTAAGTCCAGGCTAGTCTGTGACTCACTATGCAATGTTGGCCTCAAACTCATATAACAGACTCCCAGACCTTAGCACAACTGACTTTTGTAATTGTGGAATTCTGGAATTTTGGTTTCTTTAAAAAATACAGAACTATTATAAAAATGTTTTTATCTTAATCCCAGGGTTGGGTTATGGGTCTGCTTCACAGCAGGTGACTATGATTTGCCTCATGCTCCAGCAGAGGCGTGTTTTTGCCAGCTGCTGATAGTTTCTGCAATTGCATGACATTTGGAATTCTGGGAAGTTTTCCAGAGGGTATATAAATGCTAGAGTCCTGATAGGTGGGTTGTTGTTTGTTGGTCCAAGGAACTTAACACCCCTAATCATCAGGAAGTAGTCTAATGATAATAACATCACCCCTTTCCAACCCTGGGATCTCCTTTCCTCTCTGTCCTTTTTTCTCTCTCATCTAGTGTTATGGGGCTGAAAGGGTAGAATGAAAGGATGTGAGAAGCCAATTTTGGCCAATAAGGCCCAGGTAACTGCTACTGGTCTAGCCTGCTATTTTGTGCTGTTACTAATGTCATAAGGAAACTTTCTCATTATGCTGTTACTGCTGCTACTAGGATGTTCTGGCCTTTGGTGTTCTTAGAAACCAGTCACAATAGAATTCAGAAGAACTACTTTGTATAGTTGGCCACAATAAACTTGGACCCAAACCAACCGTCCAGCAGCACTTCCTGTACCAACCACCCAGCAGTACTTCCTGCACCTATGTATGAGCTTTTATGGTTTTTGCCTTTCTAAGATACCCCTGGGAAGGACCCCAATATAAGAGAGGCATCTGCACCAATATAAGAAGCCATTCAGAAAAAAGACTTTCATATTGAATAGGGGTCAAGTAAAGTTTAAGTTCCCAAGATTTCCCTGGGAACTGACATCCTACTTGGCAGAAAAAGACACGTACTTGGGTAACTGACATCCTGGTTGGCAAGCTAAGACATGGATGTTGAACAAGTCCCCTGTCACAGTTGAATACCCCCAGCCAATGAGAGTGGGATAAATGTACAACAAAGACATGTTACTAAGGAAATTCTCTATCCCTAAAACCTGATTAGTGGAATAACTTGGCATGGATGTTTGTGGATTTTAGGCTTAAAAAGCCCTATAGGATCTTGACTCGATGTTGTAGTTGGCTCCTGAGTCTGATCTAGCTAGGAGACACACTTTAGTTCCTGAGTCTGGACTGTGTCCCTGATTGATCAGTCTTGGGGTGTGGCATTCAATCAGCCATCCCTGTTTGACTGAGATCAGTGTCTGAGTAGTTTGTGTGGTGATCTCCAGACCCCAACAATGTGTATGGAATATATATGGATACACACAGTATATGTATGTGTGTATGTATATGGTGTGTGTCTGTGTGTATCTCTGTATCTCTATGTGTATATATCTTTCTGTGTGTATGTGTACGTATATATGTGTGTATGTGTGTGTATATGTGTGTATGTGTGTGTGTATTTAGAAAATGGAAGATAATCTTGAAGAACCAGCCTGCCTATAGGCTACCTATAGACAAATTAGGTTGATTCCTGTTTATGATTAAACCTCTATTTCTCTTTCTCTCCCTCCCTCCCCCACCTCTCTCTTTTGTTTTTTTCTAGACAGGGTTTCTCTGTGTAGCCTTGTCTGTCCTGTGCCCCACTGAGCTCACAGGGTGATCGAGCAGGGACTAGAGGATCACCCAGAAAAGAAAGAGAGACAAGGAACTCGAAGAACAAGTCAAGGAATCTGATCAAGCTTCCAAGTTTTAATTTTTCTCACTCAGGCTATATACTCGTACAAGCAGGATGGGGGAAAGGGAGAGGGAGTAGGGTCCCTTTGTCTTTGGGGAATGCATTCTCAGGACCAGGAAATTGGCTAGGTGAAAAGTTCAGGTAGCTAGGTGCCCGTCTATATGATGCATACCTATTTTGTCCCTAACTGGACTGGGAGTTAAGCACTTGTCTACAGGACCCATACATGTCTGATCTCATAGCAGAATGCATTGTTAGATATCTAACTGCAAAAATCTATAGCAGGTTTCCATAACAAAATGGGTTGTAAGATATCTATCAGCAAGATTAATTAACTATTTGTTCTTATCTATGCTGGTACTAAGTGGGTTGCTGGATATCTAACAGCTAGATTAATAGTCATTTGTTCTCAACTGGGTCAGTACTTTCCCATCGAGGCAGTTGTTGATTTTCAACTCAGCTAGTACATTCCCATGGAGGCCAAGACTTTTGTGTCAATAAGCAGTTATGGCTGACAGAGCAGTTAACATTCAGACAAGGTTGCTCCCAACAGTCCTGGAACTCACTCTGTAGACCAGGCTGGCCTTGAACTCAGAAATCTGCCTGCCTCTGCCTCCCAAGTGCTGGGATTAAAGGCGTGCACCACCACTGCTCAGCTAAACTTCTATTTCTCAATGATTGGGCTATGTGCCACCTGTAACCTTAACTACAAATGGTTCTGTACTGCTTGTTTCAGGAATGAAAATCATGTCTCTGTCTTAAAAAGTTATTTATAAACATCGTATAACCCTACCTTTATTTCAAATGGTTATATGGCCACCTATGACTACCTTGCTATGCCCACCTTGCAACCATGTCTTCATTTCAGGACAAATCCCCCATTTGGAAATCCCCTACCCCTGAGCTATAAAAGTCTTGTCTTCCTCACATCCAATGCTGACCTCTTGAGCCCCACCTTAGGGGCTTAGGAAGCAGCTTGTATACATGGTTTTAAAAAAGGCCATGATGATTGGGTCAGTAGTCTTTCTCCTCTCATCTTTTGGATTAACAGAATGTCTTTGGGTTTGGATGGGTTTATTTGAGGAGGATTACTAGGGAATATGGAGGTTATTTGAAGAGTAATAGCATGGCTAGACAGAATGAGGGATGATAGCATAGTGGGGGCTTGGAGGAGAGCTCAGGCTCAGAGACAGTCTGCATGGTGAGATCTCTGAAGAGAACCAGCCTCTCTGGCAGAGAATGGAATGTCTTATAAATCCTCTCTGAGGATGAGAGGTTTCACAGCAAGAGCAGCAACTAGGCTGGTTCCCAGGCATGAGCCAGGGAAGGGGACAAACACAGGATGTGGCACCTCTTAGATAAAAACTCACTTTCCCAAGTGAGTTGTCATGGCACTGGGAAGTCAGTTAGCTAGGACTCACACTATCTCTGTAGGATGCCTGTGAAAGGGAAAGAGCTGCTGTGAAGCTGTTGGGGACCAGCCCAAACCAAGACTTTCCCTGAGGATTTGACATTTGGAGAAGGAGTATGGATCTTCGTCCAAAGCCAGGAACATATTGGCAAGGCCTGTAATAGCCTGGGGTCAGGGTACAGTGGGAGCTGCGATTCTGCATCCCACGTCCTACCCTCTACAGGGTTTGCTATTGGTTTCAAGTCTTAACGTGTGCTGGGTCTGTGATGATGCAGTGCACTTGAGAAATCCTGAGTTCCTTTTGCACAACATTGCTGGATTAGCTTCCTGTTGACCTTGTTCCATTATGTGGTAATTTTCTGCTGACTCTGTTCCATTTCCCTCTGAAAATAGTATACATGATGCTGTACTTAATACATTTGCTCCCGTGAATCATGAGCTCATGCAAACCTCCTGATCTCAACTTTTCTGTCTTCTTTCTTTCTGATCCCCTGGACCAGGAATAGGATCCTCAGGAACCTGTCACTGAAGAATGACCTACTAGTCCTGTGACAGGGTAAGTCTATGTTGTATTCTTGCTGAGGACATTACATGTTTAACTAAAATGTGATGTCCTTGATGGAGAATCCCTTTTCTAGGAACCAAATGTCAGGATGTCTTATCTTATTCTGCTTGTGTGGAACCCCTCCAGCTAACCAATTAACTTAGATTCTGTTAAACTGCCTGCTTGCACAAATATCCCTCTCCAGCTAACTGCTTCTCTCAGTTTCTGTCGAATTGCTTACTTGCACAAAGCATCACCCACATGCTGCTGAGCAAAATGCCAGAATATGGTTTCTGCCTTCAAAAGCCCTGTGCTTTGGACACTTGGGGTCTTCAAATACCTGAGTGTAGTTGTATCAGCCTGGAATAAAGACTTTCAATTGATATCTAAGTGGTCATCTCTGGTGAACTCCCTGAAACAGTCCAGGTCATAAAGATGTGGCTAGATTTTTGTTTTGTTTTGTTTAGAGACAGGGTTTCTCTGTATAGTCCTGGCTGTCCTGGAACTCACTCTGTAGACCAGGCTGGCCTCGAACTCAGAAATCTGCCTGTCTCTGCCTCCCAAGTGCTGAATTAAAGGCATGCACCACTACTATCTTACATGGATGCTAAGAACTGAACTCTTGTCTTCTGCCCTAGAGTTTGGTTTTAAAGTAAGAACATTTCAAGACAGCTATCATGACATGCTCTAGCTCTAAGGAAGCTGAGGCAGGATGATCTGAACTCTTAGGTCAGCCTAGGTTACACAGCAAGCACCTGATTCAAAAATGAGTAAATAATAAGGTAAACTAAGAACATGTTGAAATGCCTAATGTAAGGAACTGATAGATCAGAGGATCAGAGGACAGTAGCCACTCACTTACTGCAAAGACTCAAAGGAAAACCAAGTCTGCCCAAACACAGAAAATCATTTGCTCTTTTTAAAAAAATTAATTTTACTAATTATTTGTTTTGCCATAGAGTCTCACTGCATAACCCTGGCTGGCCTGAACTCATTAACCAGGCTGGCCTCTGCCAGGTCCAAAGCACCATTCCTACAGACAGTGCTGGTGACACTGTCCTAAACAGAAGGCCTTTGGATAAACAGAAGGACTGTTGTTGGATGAACAAGCCTAAAGGTTTCTGTTTATTAGAAGAGCAAATCTTTTAAGGCAGTTTCTCTTCACCAAGAACCTCCCTTAACGTTCCTGGAAGGTCGCCTACTTCAGACAATGCTACCTGCTTTAACCTATCAGAATAACAGAACAACCTTATCAGCTCAGACACCCCCCCAACCTCCCCCCCCACCGCAAAGTCTGCTTGTTTCCCCAACAGTTTGCTCCCATCTCTGCCCCAAGAGAATAGCCTTAGCAGTTTGACCCCAAATAAATTTTTGTGTCTACAGAGTGGTCTAGCTTGGTAGTTTCTCTGTGCTATCCCTTATAGCCTCAAACTCACAGAGATCCATCTGCCCCATCTCCCAAGTGCTGAGATCAAATGGTGTGGCCTACCATACCAAGTTTCTTTTGTTTTTAGTCTGATGTGTATGTGTGTGTGTGTGCACATATATGTTCTTGGGCCCACCCCAATCCTATGGAGCCCAAGTGTGGAAGTCAGAGGATAATTTGCAGTAATCCTTCACAGTGTGATTCTAGGGATAGAATTCAGGTTGTCAGGCTTGCCTCCAAAGCACCTTTACATGCTGAGCTGTTTTTGCCCAACAAAGCAAGTCTTTTTACCCTATTACCAAAGTGAAGGTGTTGCTAGCTAAAGCTAATTCCATACTTACTTAGAGCTGAATTAAGTTACCCAATTTCTTTTTTTCTTTCTTTCTTTCTTTCTTTTTTTTTTTTTT
>NW_022196912.1:5213482-5225799 GCF_008632895.1 Mastomys coucha | reverse complement strand
GATTTAGTTTTTTGAGACAGGGTTTCTCTGTGTAACACAACCCTGGCTGTCTTGGAACTGTAGCCAGGGTTGTCCTTAACCTCAGAGATCCACCTGCTTCTGTCTTGAACAATGGAGTTAAAGGCACACACCATCTCGCTCAGCTCCAACTTCTTGAATTTGAATAGGAGCTTTAATTTTCTAAAAGTCTTGTAATCAACCTAGCAGGAAGACATTCTGAGGAGAGACATTTGAATACCTTCCTTTGGCTATCAGGCAATGGAAATAATGGATCCCAAAGAATTGGAATTTCTCAGGAATTTCTCGGTGGGGAGGGGTAAGGCAAAGCCTTAGTCTGAGGAAGAAGTTGGTTTCCAGTAAGAGATTTCACAAATATCGGAAACACATTGAATCACCTTGTAGGACAGTCTGGAGCAGAGAGATCAGACTACCCCTTGCCAAGACCATTCTGGTTCTCGTTGCCCTGTTTAAGCCTAAACCTCATGTCAGTACCCCAAAGATGAACTTTGAGGGGGAGGTCTGACCTTTATCTTCCTAATGTGGCCCTTTGAATACATCTTTCTCTGGTTTTTACTATTGTCTCTATTATTCAATTACTGAGGATGAGTGGGAAAGTCCAGCTTGTTATGGTTGCTAGGGCCCGGGCTTTGACGCTAAACATTACCTTAGCAATCTCAGTTTCTAAAATATAAAAAATTCTGCACACCTATGCCAAAGGGCTCAGATAAGAGTGTTGACCTTAACTGCCCACCTCACATAGTAAGTAAGGCGTAAACTAGTTGAGGCAGTGATGAGCCAAGGAAAGTTTTGTGGCTAGCTGGCCTCGCCCTTGGCATTCACAAGTGCCGTCCTGCACACTGCTCTGCGAACGCAGTCCGTGGCAAACCGGAACCGTCAATGTCTCAGCTCCTTTCAGTGCAACCGCAGGACCGCCCGCAGCGCCAGGTGTTTCTGGAGCGCGTCTGATGCGGCTTCCCGCAAGGCGCACCCCGCCGTTCCAGCGACTGCGCTAGTAACCTCCGTCTTCCACCTGCAGACTTGCCAGGGTAGCTGCGGCGAGCTCAACTGCTCTCCAAAGGCCCAGCTTCAAGACCCGCCAACCCGAGCTTGAGGGCGGGACCCACGCCGCTCCGCCCACCGACGCCGGGGCACGTCGGAGGCGGGGGCCCCGCCCACCGCGCAGGTCGAGACGCCTGCGGATTGGCCGCCGGGCTACGGGTGCTCGGGTAGGACGCGCCTCCCTCCCGACTTTCCCGCCAGCGGCGGCCGCGCGGGTGGACGCGGTGGATGCGGTCCCTGTAGGTGCTCAGAGTGGTGGACCGGTCGGGCCCGTCAGCCTCCATCATGTCGCGACAAAGCACCCTGTACAGCTTCTTCCCCAAGTCCTCGGCGCTCGGCGCCACTAAGGAGGCCGCGGCCGGGGCCTCACGCAAAGATGCCGCCGCCTGCGGAGCCTCCGCTTCCCGCGGCCGGGATGCGGCCTGGAGCGAGGCTGGACCTAGGTCCCGGCCCGCGGCGGTATCTGCCTCCCCATCGGAGGCAAAGGATCTCAACGGAGAGCCGCGGAGGATGGCCGCGCCGGCGGCCATGCCCCCCAGGTAGCGGGCTCGGGGCTGAGGCGGCGCGCGCGGCGCCGGAAGGAGGGGGAGGCTGCTCTCAGCCGGGCGGCGGGAGGAGGGGCGGCCTGCCCGGGAGAAGTGGGGCCATTGCCGAGGACTCTTCGGGGGACGCTGCGAGCGCACTCTCACTTTGGGGTGGGGTGGGTCGGGAGACTCGGGTGCGGGGGGACACCCTCCCCGAATTGCCCGGGGCGGGAAGTGTGCCCGCTGCGGTCCGCGGCCTGAGGGGGCGGGCCGGGGAGCTCCTCCCGGTAGCGAGCCTAGGGCGAGGACGCCTGGAGGGAAACTCTTGGGTTGCAGGTGGATGTTTGTACGTAGTGAAAGCGGTGTTCCGGCCTGGGACGACACAGTTTTTAATCCAAGATTTCACCGGAGGGAAGAGTGCGGAAGCTTTTTCGCAGTTAGTGGGTCTTCAGAGTGGTGGGCAAGTCCTGAGCAATGTTTTCTGGGGAAGCTTGCCTGGAGTTGTACTCGCACTTTGAATTTGGCTGACCTATGTAGGAGCAACTTAGAGACATTTTTATTTTTTTATTTTTATTTTTATTTTTGTTTTTTCGAGACAGGGTTTCTCTGTGTAGCCCTGGCTGTCCTGGAACTCACTCTGTAGATCAGGCTGGCCTCGAACTCAGAAATCCACCTGTCTCTGCCTCCCAAGTGCTGGGATTAAAGGCGTGCACCACCGTCACTCGACGAGACATTTTTAAAAGTCCTCTTTTGTTTCAACGTGTAGTGTAATGGTGGCCGTTTAAGTAAGAGACTCAGGTGGTGGCGTACGCCTTTAATCCCAGCACTTGGGAGGCAGAGGCAGGCGGATTTCTTAGTTCGAGGCCAGCCTGATCTACAAAGTGAGTTCCAGGACAGCCAAGGCTACACAGAGAAACCCTGTCTCGAAAAAACCAAAAAAAAAAAAAAAAAAAAAAAAAAAAAAAAAAAAGAGACTCAGAATAACTGAACGTTCTTAGTGAGTTCAGACGTGCTAGAGAATTATTAGTAGGGTGTACTTGTGGGGGAAGTAAAGGTGGCATGTGGTGAGAAATGCATACTTAACTTGGATGGGGATTGGTTCTGTGGGATCCAAAATAAAGGCATCCATCCATACTACTAAGTCCAAATAAACGTCTTAGACCCATTTCCTGTGATTACAGGCTCTGGTCTTTTTAGTTTAGTTAGACCCCCCCCCCCACACACACACACCTATACATACACACACATACACAAAATAGTATGAGGTTTGTTTGTAGAATTTATTAGTAGGGTATCTATAGCTAGTTTGAATTTGCTATGTCTTGCTTTGTAGACCACATTGGCCTTGAATTTAACAGCTTTGTCCCCCGGTGTTTCTGAAACATGTTCCCACCACCACCCTGGAATGCTGGAATACAGCCATGCACCATTCTTTGAACTTCCTACATAGATGAAAATGACTTTGAGCTCCTAATTTTTGTGTTGGGATTACAGGCCTGTGCCTGTGTATCTAGCTTCTTTTTTCAGAGTCAGTTAAAGTGTTTGTTGATGAGTTAGTTCTACAACTAGTAGTTGATCTCACAAGCATTAATTATAACCTGGAGTCTCCCACATAACCCTGAAGTGCTTTGCTTGGGACTGAGCGGCTACCTTGGCATATAATATTTTACTTTTTAAATGCTTTTGAAGTGCCTAAGGTAACATCATCTTGCCTCCACTCCATTTTTGTGTCTTCACCCTCATTCACCCTTGGCAACACTTCTGGGTCTGTTACCCTGTCCAGATGTAGTAACCAAAGTAATGTTTGCACAAGCTAAGATATAGAATAGCTAAGAAGGGTAAATAAAAAATATCTGTAGTGTTGTGTCTGGAAAACACTGCTAAGCTTTGCAAAAAGACAAATGTTACAAAGCTACTCCAAAATCGCCCTGGCATCAGCTTCCTCAACACTGATTTAATTGTGGTTTTGTCTTTTAAAAAATGCTGTATCCCTGAGCTTCAGTACTAAAAGACATTTTGGAGGCCTTAGTCTACTCTTTCTTTCTTTTTTTTTTTTTTAAGATTTTTTAAAATTTTATGTGTGTGAAGTACACTGTCTTCAGACACATCAGAAGGGGGCGTCAGATCTCCTTACAGATGGTTGTGAGCCACCATGTGGTTGCTGGGAATTGAACTCAGGACCTCTGGAAGAGCAATCAGTGCTCTTAACCGCTGAGCCATCTTGCCAGCCCCCTTAGTCTGTCTACTCTTGCTTTAAGCATTATTAAAGGGTGACACTACCCTTTAATTCCTGCACTTGGGCAGCTTGATCTCAGTAAGGTGAAGGCTAGTTTATTTGGAGAGTTCCAGGCTAGCCAGAACTACATATTAAGACTATCAAAAAAGTAAAGCTTGTTTTGTGTTTGTGGGTGTTGTATCTGCATGTATGTCCACACCACAGGTGTGCCTAGTACCTGTGAAGGCTAATAGGGTCATGAGCTCCTATGTGGGTGCAGAGATTTGGAATCTGGGACTTCTAGAAGAAGAGCCAGTGTTCTTCATCTCTGACCTCATCTCTAGCCCCCTAATTGATATTTTGAGATAGTGTCATATATCCTAAGCTGGCCTCAAAACTTGCTGTGTAATAGAGGACAAGCTTGAACTTCTGATTCCCCTGCTTCTGGATATTTGTTCTCCCCCCCCCCCCCCCCCCCCCCAATAGGCTTTCTCCATACAGCCTTGGCTGTCCTGGAACTCTTTTATCTGTAGATCAGACTGACCTTGAACTCAGAGATCCACCTGCCTTTGCTAGGATTAAGGGTGTGCCCTACCAATGCCCAGTGACTTAATTTAAAAAGTTATGGAGTCCAGTACTCTGGTGTTTTGGCTTAGGCATTAGGAAGAGCCAATGTCTGCTACAGCGGCAGATAAAATAATTTTGGCTCATTAATTTCTGTCTTTCCTTCCTTTGGTTATAAAGGACACAATTCAAGAACAGGTAAACACAGAGGTGTATTTTGCTTACATGTATGTCTGTGTGCCCATGTTGTATACCTACTGCTTGAGGGAGGCCAGAGGGGAACCTCAGCCTCTAAAGTTACAGATTATTGTGAGATGCCATGTGGGTGCAGGGAATCAAACCTGGTTCCCTTGGAAGGATGCCAGTGCTCTTAACTGCTGAGCATCTCTCCAGCCTCATTATTTCTAAGATTTCTAAGATTTATTTATTATGTGTAAATACACTGTCACTGTCTTCAGACACTCCAGAAGAGGGTGTCATATCTCGTTACAGATGGTTGTGAGCCAGCATGTGGTTGCTGGGATTTGAACTCAGGACCTTTGGTAGAGCAGTCGGTGCTTTTAACCACTGAGCCATCTCTCCAGCCCTATTTCTAAACATTACCTGTCAGTGTGTGTATGTGTGTATGTATGCTGTAGTAGGTTGTGGAAATCAGAGACAACTTGGAGTTGGCTCTTTCACCAACTGTCCTAAGGGAGAACGCAGACCATCCTTTGGGTTATCTCCTATGCCATATTGTGGATTTTTTAAAATTTAATTTAATTAATTTATTTATTTTGGTATTTTCTTTAGACCAAGTTTCTCTGTGTAGCCCTGGATGTCCTGGAATGTACTCTGTAGACCACCTGTCTCTGGCTCCCAAGCATTGGGATTAAAGGTGTGTGCCACCACACCTGGATGCCTTGACTGACTAATGTATGTGTGTATGTATGTATGTATGTATATATGTATATATGTGAGTATACTGTCGATGTCTTCAGACACACAGAAGAGGGCATTGGATCCCCATTATACCCATTACAGATGGTTGTGAGCCACCATGTGGTTGCTGGGAATTGAACTCAGGACCTCTGGAAGAGCAGTTGGTGCTCTTAACCGCTGAGCTATCTCTCTAGCCCTGCCTCAACTCTCCTTAAAGAGTAATTACAGTATTTATTGGGGGGGAGGTATGGGAGATGGGTATGGCTGTGTAAGTGGCACAGGGTGTGTAAGGAGTTCAGGACAATGTTGGAGACACTTTTATCCAGGTACTTCAACTTGCTGAACCATCACTCTGGCTTAGTCTGTCTAGTCTAAGTCTTGGGAGGCAGAGGCATGCCTCTACATGCATACCATAGCACTTATATACCCACACACATATACACACACTAAAAGTAAAAGAAGCCTGATTCCAGCACTTGCATGTATCAAATGTTCGTTTTATTTTACCACTCTTGGAAAATACTAGCCAGCTTTGACCCCATTGGCTTCTTTCTCCTATAGTAGAAAAGTCTGTCTTGACTGATAGAGAAGTTAAACCCTGAAAATTCCTCCATATGGGGAAATATAGCCATTGACATTTAACAGCATAAATAAAGGGGTGCTTAGAAAGTTTGTGTTCTCTTCCCTCTTAAAGATTTAGAGAGCTGGGCAGTGGTGGCGCACGCCTTTGATCCCAGCACTTGGGAGGCAGAGGCAGGTGGATTTCTGAGTTCGAGGTTAGCCTGGTCTACAGAGTGAGTTCCAGGACAGCCAGGGCTACACAGAGAAACCCTTTCTGGAAAAACCAAAATAAATACACACACACACACACACACACACACACACAGATTTAGAGAACTTTGTTGGTGGCATTTGTCTTTAATCTCTGCACTGGAAGACAGAGGCAGGCATCTCTTGTTTGATGCCATCCTTGTGAGTTCCAGGATAGCCAGGACCACACTGAGAAACTGTCTCTAAAAACAAAACAAAACCCAAATGAAACAACAAAAAAGGATGTAGAGAACTTGTCTTTCCAGATGTGATAGGCTTCGTGGTAAAGTGGATAAATCAACTAGGTGAAGGGAAGTTCTGATAAGATTGAAGGTCAGCCTGTAGTTGACCCTTGACCCTGTTAGTGTTGAGGGCTAGGTCTTTCCCTGGGGCCCTGATTGTGTGGAGAAGGAATTTATTATTAAAGTTTCTGGTCTAAAACTAGGTGTTTGGCAAGGCCAGTAATAGCCTGGGGAAAAGGCTTTGGGGAAGCTTCTGGACCCTGGAACACCCCACCTTCCACCTGGAGGCCAGTGGCCAAGGCTCTGGTGTTCAGTCCCAAAGCAGTAGTGCACTTGAGATACCATTCATTCCCTTTGTTCAACATTGCCTGAGTTAATTTCCTGCTGACTTTGTCCAATTTTCCTTCCCAGGCTGTATTTTAGATGCTACACTTATAATAAACATGCTTGGCACAGCATATGCAAGACCTCCTGAACCCAATCTTCATATCTTTATTTTTTTCATTCCCTGGTTTGTGGTCAGGAATGTGTCATTAAAGAAAAACTTGCTAGACCAGGTCAGGTTAGAAAACAGTTATGTGGCTGTCTGAATTGTGCAGGTACAGCTTCTTAATGGTGACCCATGAAGTGAGCCTGAGGTGATGTTCATAAACTATTATACTGGTCACTAAAGGACCTGAGGTTGAGAGCTGGTCCTTCTAAAGAAAGGGGAGCAGTATAAGATGGTGCTCATATTACAGTTGTCTAAAAGTAATTTCCCCCTATTTGAGTGCTGGGGATGGGAGCCATAGTTATGCTCCAAGTGAGTGTGTATTTGCACACAGACACTTTCGTTTTTTGAGATAGGGTTTCTCTGAGTAGCCTTAGCTGAGTTCCTGGAACTCAGAAATCCACCTGGCTCTGCCTCCCAAGTGCTGGGATTAAAGGCGTGCACTACCACTGCCTGGCAAGAGAGAAACTTTTAAGTGGGCCCCGAGAATATTGCTATTGCCGTTTAATACACTTGGGCAGGAGTAGTTGTTAGTGTTCTTTCTATTATGGACAGGGTTCTTGTATGTCTTGTTGGTTCTGAGCTGTTTCTTTTCTCTGTCTCTCCCTTTCCTCAGAGACAGCCCACAAGAACCAAATCAAGTTTTGTGAAGAATGAGCCTTTGAAAAAATTTCGTAGGCATGTGTACTCAAGTGTTAGGCACTTGTTAACAAAACTTGTTTGGTGAGGGGAGAGACCTTTGGATGTTGAGTACATAGTAGCTCAGCTGGAACAATTCCAGGCAAAATTTAATGAATTAGATAATATAATTAGCAAGCTAATAGTCATGACTTCAGGTTTTGTGGATTCTGATGTGTACTGAATTAAAGTATAGATATTATTAAATTATAGACTCATACTGTAAGTCTTTTTGTGACTGACAGAATACAGTCTGAATTTTGTCATCATTTTAAGACCAAGAAACAGTTGTTCATTGAGTACTAATTGGCTTAATTGTTAGATAAGCATTGTCATACTTGTTTCTGTTACTGGAAGAGTTCCTTGAACCTTCTTCTGACTTGCCCGGAAGCCTCCAAAGGAGCCTTACTTAATGACTTCCTTAAAGCTGTTTACTTGTGGGTAAATGCCATTGAGGTAAGGTAGCCACATAGTAACTGGCTTTTATATATGTGGGTTGTTTTCTTTTGCAACAGTTCCTGTGACTTCTCACCAGGTGATTTGGTTTGGGCTAAGATGGAAGGTTACCCCTGGTGGCCTTGCCTGGTTTATAATCATCCCTTTGATGGAACATTCATCCGGAAGAAAGGGAAATCTGTCCGTGTTCACGTACAGTTTTTTGATGACAGTCCAACAAGGGGCTGGGTTAACAAAAGGATGTTAAAGCCATATACAGGTAAGAGATAAATAGGGATGGGGTGATTCACGAAATTGTGGTGTGTGTCTGTGTGTGTGTGTTGGTATGTGTGTGTTTCGTTAGCAAACTGCAGGAATAGCAGTTATAAGATTTCCACTTGCTAAAGAGGCAAGAAGCAGCTGGTTAGGCTACTTTGTTTTGTATGGAAATTTTATTTTTGTCCTTTGACTTACAGAATTAAAGCCCTTTAAGGAAAACTGGTCTCTTGATTGGAAGTTTGGTAACTATACTATGAAACTGAGACATAAGAAGTGTAGAGTTAATAGCTCTAATTTGAAGTAAATATGTAGGTAATGTCAGCAGGATAAGTAGCATGAATTATTAGTATGCACACTATAATTGCAGGATAGAACACACTGTATATTGGGAGTGAACAAGGCCTTACGTCCCTTACCCCAGACAGCCCAGGCTAGTATGTTGAACTCTGTGGTATGGAACACGATAGGGTAAGTTTCCCAGAACTCGTCTTAAGAACCATACCTTTTGGTTAGTGTGCTTGTCCTGCAAAAGGTACATTCACTGAAAAACATAAATGGAAAGAGAACCAGGAATTTGATTGTACCCTTTACTTACCTGGTATTTAATCTTGGTGAATGATACTGTTACTCATATATAAAATGACCTCTTATGGCATCATGATAAATGAGTTCTTCAGGATTAATTTTACCATTTTAAAACTGCCAGGGCAAAATAAGAGATCAGGAAAATGTTTATATTGTCATTGTGTATTGTGTTGTGGTCATTGTGTTGTGTCTTGGTCTTTAAAATTCTACCCTCTGTTCTTAAGGTTCCCATTTGGTGGGCTGAGGGTATAGTTTGGTGATGGAGCCCTTGCCCAGAATGTGCACAAGTACAAGGTCTTGTTTTTTCCCTTTCAGTGCAGAGTGTGGGAGTTGGGAATGGGGGGTTGGTAGGTGAATTGGAGAGAGAGGACTGTATGGGACTGGACACAAACACTCCCTGTGGTTAGCCCTGGCTCTCTTGGATATTGTTATGTTGACTAGGCTAGTTTCAAACTAGAGAGTCACTTGCCTCTGCTTACATTCCTGGGTGCTGAGATTAAAGGGGTGGAGCCTCTTTTTACTTTTTGAGACTAAATTGTATAGGCTACCTTGAACTCACTTTGTAGCCTAGGCTGGCTTTGACATTTTTTGTTGTCTTGTTTTTGAGTCAGCATGTTTGTGTAGCCCTGGTGGTATTTGAAATAATGCATGTGTTAATGCATTAGCCAGGAACATGGATGGAGGAAAAGGCCTCTTGTTCAAATTCTATCTTGTAGTTATTGGGTCAAGTGTTTATGGGGAGTGTAGGTATGGTGTGCTGTGGTGTATAATAAAGCTAGGAGTGGGTACTTTGGGAAAGGTTCAGAGCCACCTTCCAATTAATAATGCTTCTTGCGGGTTACAGTTTTTGCTCTTTAGAGAGATGAGAAGTTGTGGCTTCAGTTTGTCTTAGATGGTCCATAAAGATTGTTAGTTTCACTGAAATTTAGGTAGTCCTGTTTTCTTGTACAAAAAGAAGACCATATAATACTTTGGGTCTGTTTAGTTTAGACATTTGGCTTCTTTCTTTTCCAGTCATGGTTATATTTGGGCAGAAGAACATATCAGAGACACTTCTATTTCTAGTCTCTTAGAAAAGAAATAGTTTTTGTTTTTAATTACTTAAGTGCTCTATCTGCATGTACACCTGCTTGCCAGCAGAGGGCATCAGAACTCATTACAGGTGGTTGTGAGCCACCATGTGGTTGCTGGGAATTGAACTCAGGACCTCTGGAAAAACTGCTGAGCCATCTCTCCAGCCCCAAGAAATGTATAAGATAGGCCAGCACCCAGCCATTACATTACATTAAGACCAGGGGTCTTTGAAATGTTGCATTTTGGTGTTATTAGGAGGAAAAAACTTTTTTTAATGATAGGTTCCTTATTAATTTTTTTTCCCCCGAGACAGGGTTTTAAGTAGCCCAGGCTAGACTGTCTTTGTGTAGCTGAATATACCTTGACATCCTGGTGGTCCTGTTTCTGCCAAGTGCTAGAGATTATTAGTATAATAGCTCCTGTTCAGCATACTGCTGGGGCTAGAACCCAGGGCCTGGGCATGCTTAGCAGGCAAGCTACCAACTGAGTTACATTCCTAGCCTGGTCATTTGGTTGGGACAATTTTAGAAAGAATTCCTAAACAAACTACACTTGTATCTGCTTTGAGGTTTCTTCATACCTTGACCCATGATTCTGAGAAGACAGACTCGAGTAAGTGGTCCTGGATGACTAAACGGTAAATTCAAACAAGTAAAATTGGGGATTCCAGTGTCATTACTACCTTTTCCCTGAAAAGCTTTTGATCTTGCATATGAAAAAATGGGGCATTAAAAATTATAACTGATTGTAACTTCTTGTTTGTGTTATAAATTGGGCAACTCTTCAGCCACCTGGTTCTTATTTGTAAGTATTTTTCTAGGTTCAAAGTCAAAGGAAGCCCAAAAGGGAGGTCATTTCTACAGTTCAAAGTCTGAAATCCTCAGAGCAATGCAGCGTGCAGATGAGGCCTTAAGTAAAGACAAGGTTAAGAGGCTTGAGCTGGCAGTGTGTGATGAGCCTTCAGAGCCAGAAGAGGAGGAAGAGGCAGAGGTCAGTCATTCCATTCTCTTAGGAGATAATGAGGGGAAATGATGTGGGTGTGATGAAGTGAAAAATAATAAAATTACTATTTATGTGAATGCACCATTTTGTTTGTACATGCAGACATCTGTCTTCCATGGATTTTGGTTTATTTAGAATTTCAACAGTCCACCCCCCCCCCCCACTTTGTACTTGAAGCTGGCTCAGAATCTTCTTGCTTTCTGCTTTTCAAATGTTGGTATTACAGGTTGTTACAAATGTTTTC
This sequence comes from Mastomys coucha, assembly GCF_008632895.1. Lineage (NCBI taxonomy): Eukaryota > Metazoa > Chordata > Mammalia > Rodentia > Muridae > Mastomys > Mastomys coucha. Next base: position 5,214,677 of record NW_022196912.1, on the reverse strand, counting down.
TCCCAGTCCAGGGGATTGAACCCAGGGTCTCAAACGTGTTAGGCAAATGCTCTTCCACTTCACCCACCTACTCCCTTAGGAGGAAAGTTGGCTTTGAATTCAACAAGTAGGGGAAAATAACTAGCGATTCTCCTGCTTCTGTCTCTCAAGAGCTGGAGTTAAAGGTGTATGTCAACATACCTGGTTTATAAATGCTGAGGATCACACTTAGGCTCAGCTGAGCTTCATCTCTGCCCCATGCTGGCCTTAGTACTACAGCGGTCTGTATGCCTCAGCTTCTCCCCTGAGTCACAACATCTGGCTTCCACAGGAGGAGTTAGCAAATTTTGCTTTGTTTTTATTGATTGATTGATTGATTGATTGTTTTTTGTTTTTGTTTGTTTGAGACAGGGTTTCTCTGTGTATCCCTGGCTGTCCTGGAACTCACTCTGTAGACCAGGCTGGCCTCAAACTCAGAGATCCACCTGCCTCTGCCTCCCAAGTGCTGGGATTAAAGGTGTGTGCCACCACTGCCCAGCTTGTTTTTACTTATTTATTGGTGGCACCAGAGATTAAACTAAGGGATTGTTTTATATTTACAAAACCCTGTCTTTGTCTGGCAGGTGCATGAGGCTTACTTATCTGATAAGAGTGAAGAAGATAATCAAAACGAGAGTGAAGAAGAAGCACAGCCTAATGTTCAGGGGCCTAGGCGAAGCAGCCGGCAAGTCAAAAAGCGAAGGGTCATCTCGGACTCTGAGAGTGACATTGGTGGCTCTGATGTAGAATTCAAGCCAGACACTAAACAAGGAAGCAGTGACGAAGTAAGCAGTGGAGTTGGGGACAGCGATAATGAAGGCCTAGGCACCTTTGGCAAAGGTGCTCCAAAGCGGAAGAGAACCATGGCTGCTCATGGTGGACTTAGAAGGAAAAGTTTGAAGAAGGAAACAGGCTCAGCCAAACGACCAACTCGCATTCTGTCAGAAACCAAGAGTACCTTGAGTGCTTTCTCTGCCCCTCAGAATTGTGAATCCCAAACCCACGTCAGTGGAGGAGGTAACGACAGCAGTGGACCCACTACTTGGTATCACGAAACTTTAGAATGGCTTAAGCCGGAAAAGAGAAGAGATGAGCACAAGAGACGCCCTGATCACCCTGAATTTAATTCCACCACGCTGTATGTGCCTGAAGATTTCCTCAACTCTTGTACTCCAGG
>NW_022196912.1:5210572-5212461 GCF_008632895.1 Mastomys coucha | reverse complement strand
TTGTCACACCCCCTTTGGCAAGCGGCTCTTAAAACAGTGGCTTTGTGCCCCCCTCTGCAACCCTTCTGCTATCAGTGACCGTTTAGATGCTGTGGAAGATCTCATGGCTGTGCCTGACAAAGTCACCGAAGTTGCAGACCTCCTAAAGAAGCTACCAGATCTTGAGAGGCTATTGAGTAAGATTCACAATGTTGGGTCTCCCCTAAAGAGCCAGAACCATCCAGATAGCAGGGCTATAATGTACGAAGAAATGACATACAGCAAAAAAAAGATCATTGATTTTCTCTCTGCTCTAGAAGGATTCAAAGTAATGTGTAAAATTGTAGGGCTTATGGAGGATGTCGCTGATGGTTTTAAGTCTAAAACCCTTAAGCAGGTTGTTACTCTACAAACAAAAAGTCCTAAAGGCCGTTTTCCTGATCTGACCACAGAACTGAACCGATGGGATACAGCTTTTGACCATGAGAAGGCTCGAAAGACTGGAATCATTACTCCAAAAGCAGGGTTTGACTCAGATTATGACCGAGCACTTGCTGATATAAGAGAGAATGAACAGAGCCTCCTGGAGTACTTAGACAAACAGCGTAGTCGGATTGGCTGTAAGAGCATAGTCTACTGGGGAATTGGCAGGAACCGTTACCAGTTAGAGATTCCAGATAATTTTGCTACCCGTAATCTACCTGAAGAATATGAGTTGAAATCTACTAAAAAGGGCTGTAAACGATACTGGACCAAAACGATTGAGAAGAAATTATCCAATCTTATAAATGCTGAAGAACGTAGGGACACATCTTTAAAGGACTGTATGCGGTGTCTGTTCTATAATTTTGATAAAAATTACAAGGACTGGCAGTCTGCTGTAGAGTGCATTGCAGTGTTGGGTAAGGCTTTGTGTCCCTATACATCTCTAAACTATATTTAATATGGGTGTGTGCATGGATGTATACATGCTCATTTTGCATCAAACTGATTATATTGCACAGAACAATTTAACTAAAACTTAGATTGCAACTATTAATAGCTTTATGACAACTTTTCCTATAGTCTTGGAATAATTTCGAATTTTATCATTGAGGGAAGATTTATTTTCAGGTTTCTTTTTAAAAACATTTACTGGTACTAGGTAATTAACTGTTTTGTTTAAGGATCTCTAGCCCAAGCTCATGATGAACTCCTGGCAATCCTTCTGCCTCATACCCAAGTGCTAGGACTAGAGAACTGAGCCACTATTTCCCAGCTTTTACAATTGTATTACGTCATTCTGGGGATCAGATGGAGAGCTTTGTTCATACTGGGCTGTTTAAACACTGCCACTGAGCCAAATTCTTGAGTCCAAATAGTTTTTATAATTGAAGGTTTTTCTTTAAAAAAAAAAAAAAGCAGAAGAGTAAATTTGGTTTTATTCTTTGTGGTTCTTCCTTTTGTATTTCTTTGAGTCAAACTTGCATGGAAATAATTAAGACTAAGGCTGAATATAGGCTTTATGTGAGCCCTTTCCTTGATTAGTATACTTATAATGTATCTGGAGCCTTTTTGGCATCAGCTTTGTTGGTGTGGGGGATTGAGCAGTGTTGGGGAGTAAATGTAAGCACAGGCTCTACCATGCAGCCAAGGCCCTGGATTCTCACATGGAGGTCTGTAACAGAGAGCTCTCCATCCAGGCAGTGAGTGGATGCACTATAGTAGTAGAATCCTCCCTCAGCAAGGGTGCTCTAAACTGGCCCATTCACTTGGTCCCCTTTTAATGTTACTCTCAGACACACCCTGTGTCCTCATACCCTATCCCCCACCCCGTGAGAACTACTTTTAAAGATTACAGTGAAAGCCGGGCAGTGGTGGCGCACGCCTTTAGTCCCAGCACTTGGGAGGCAGAGGCAGGCGGATTTCTG
>NW_022196912.1:5199148-5210373 GCF_008632895.1 Mastomys coucha | reverse complement strand
AAAAAAAAAAAAAAAAAAAAAAGATTACAGTGAAGACATGGAAAACTTTGTTTTTTTGATGATCTGACTTTGTGGCCTAAGCTGGCCTGGGAACTTACACAGATGCCTGCCTTGGCTTTCCAAGTGCTGGCACCAGCAGTAGTTTAGAACAAAACAGAACAAAGTACAATACTTTGTGTGTTGGGAGTTTTTACATAGTTCTTACAGAGGTCTCTTTCCACCATATGGGTCCTGGGGGGTTGAACTTGGGTCACTGGGCTTGGTGGCAAACACCTTTGGTCTGCTGAATCCTCTTGCTGGTCAATTTTTAAAAGAGATATATAAAGTACAGGTACTGTGTAGTGGTTATAAGTTTACCCAACAAGAAACTTAAAAAATAATGAAGTCTTACTTGTATCCTCTTTTGACAGATGTCTTACTGTGCCTGGCTAACTATAGTCAAGGAGGAGATGGTCCTATGTGTCGCCCAGTAATTCTGTTACCGGCAGAAGACACACTTCCCTTCTTAGAGCTTAAAGGTTCACGACATCCCTGCATTACAAAGACTTTTTTTGGAGACGATTTTATCCCTAATGACATTCTAATAGGCTGTGGGGAAGATGCAGAGGAAAATGGCAAAGCCTATTGTGTGCTTGTGACTGGACCAAATATGGGGGGCAAATCTACACTCCTAAGACAAGTAATTTATTCTTCATTTTCTATTAAGTAGAAAGTAGTTGTAAGATTATATAGCAAATGCTATATAATCCAGTCCTTTTTCCAGAGAGCAAACTCACATAAAAGAAGCAAAGGGAATCTCCTTATATAATTAAAGTTTTGTCTCATCAGCCTTTTGGCTCTTAGCTAATGTTAAGGAAAACTGCTTAGTGGTAGAAAACACATGTGTGAGACCCCGGGATTCTCATGAATTTAGAAAATACATTCATGATGAGTAAAATTATAGAAGTTATATAATAAAACAATGGTACTGATTTATGCTAGAGATTTTTATGTGAATATATATTCTTACTGCTGAACTTACATACTGTCCTCTCCCTAGTACTTCTGTTAAAAAATTAAGACTTGTTAGAGGAAACAAGGCACCATTTTGACATAACTTATCTCTTATAAGGCTGTAAATAGTCAATCATTGTAATCTAATTTGCTAACAAAACTGGCCGTATTGTATATATCTTTCAACTTTAAAACAAGTATAGAAGTTATTGTCTGAGATAAATTTGCTGGATCCAGGACTGTGGTTCCAGGCATTGGTTAAAGTCTTTGTTTGTTAGCTAGGCTTTACTTGTATGGAATACCGGATTCCTACTTAACGATTCTTGAATCAAATGTGGATTGTGTACAGAGAGGTTTTAAGGTACTAACCATCATACTTTTCCTCCCATTTTCACAGGCTGGTCTGTTAGCTGTAATGGCCCAGATGGGTTGTTACGTACCTGCTGAGAAGTGTAGGCTCACACCAGTTGATAGAGTGTTTACTAGACTTGGTGCCTCAGACAGAATAATGTCAGGTGAGTTGCTTTTTTCTCCCAAGGCTTACAATTCAGTTGGCAAGGATAAAGATAACCTGCCTTTTGTTTTAAACTTGGTGTTATTAAAAAAAAAAAAAGTTCACAGCATACACATTTTTAGTTTAAATTCTTGCTAGTCATATTCAAATAAGATATAATAATCTGATAACTCAGTTCTGTTTCTTTTTTTAGGGGAAAGTACATTTTTTGTTGAGTTGAGTGAAACTGCTAGCATACTTAGGCACGCAACAGCACATTCTTTGGTACTTGTGGATGAATTAGGTAAGACAGTTTTTGTTTGCATGCCCATGTCCTGTGATTTCCTGTCATGTCTCGTAGGCAAGAGCTGTCCTACATCTTCCAGCTCTCCTTCCTCCTTTTAAATACAAATGATTCATATATGCTCATCACTTCGAGCATGCATAGCAGTGCCTTGGGAGGGAAGCACTTGGATGTCCTTCCCTTTCTTTTTATCTCCCTTTTGGTTTTGAGATATGGTTTCTCTACATAGCCCTGGCTGTTCTGGAGCTCACTATGTAGGGTAGACAGATCCATCTGTGCTGTGATCAAAGCAGTGCCTGGCTGGACTCATTGCTTTTAACTGCTGAGCATCTATTTTTTTGGTGATGGTGGGGGGCGGGCATGTGGAGGTCAGAAGACAATTCAGTATGTAGCTCCCTGCTTATTTTTCATTTTTGACAGCGTCTCACTAAGTTGACCAGGTTGGCCTTGAAACTGAGATAGCTGAGTCATCAAGCCTTTGAGAGCTTTCAGTTTTTTATTTTTTAACCTGTTACAGCTAAAGCTCTTTCCCCATGTACTTGGGACCTGTTACATGGTGCCACTGAGTTACCGGAGGATACATGGTCCCTCTTCCCATTCTGCCCTTCTATACCTGAATTGAAGGTGATTATTATTGTCACAAGGTGTACATCTCTTAATGTACAGTAACTTCACTTCCACAGGAAGAGGTACTGCAACTTTTGATGGGACAGCGATAGCCAATGCGGTTGTTAAAGAACTTGCTGAAACCATAAAGTGTCGAACACTGTTTTCTACACACTATCATTCATTAGTAGAAGATTATTCTAAAAATGCTTGTGTGCGCCTAGGACATATGGTATGTGGAATCAAGTAGACATTTTCTCCTATTTGCATAAAGTAAATAGTAGAACTGTAATAAAATGAACTCTTCTTTTTTGAAGGCATGCATGGTAGAAAATGAATGTGAGGATCCCAGCCAGGAGACTATTACTTTCCTCTATAAGTTCACTAAGGGAGCTTGCCCTAAGAGCTATGGCTTTAACGCAGCAAGGCTTGCCAATCTTCCAGAGGAGGTTATTCAGAAGGGACACAGAAAAGCAAGAGAATTTGAGAGGATGAACAAGTCATTACAGCTATTTCGGTAATTATCAGTATAATCTTCCCATAGCTGACTTTAAATAAAGGCGTTGAAGGCTGCTACAGAGACAAAGTGAAATCGTTTTCTTTTTCTTTTTTTAAAGGGAAGTTTGTCTGGCTAGTGAAAGGCCAACTATAAATGGTGAAGCTGTCCATAGACTGCTGGCTTTGGTTAACGGACTGTAGACTACATTGAAGCTGTCCACAGGTTGCTGGCTTTGGTTAACAGATTGTAGACTACATTGCAAGCTGGGTTGACTTTTGAAAAAGCTGGTAAATTCAGACAACATTATGATCTAATAAACTTTATTTTTTAAAAATGACCATTTTTCCATTTTCTTTCTAGGAAATTAAACCCTTTTAATTCTTATCTACCTTCTACATAATGGTTATTGAATACTCCACAATATATTAAGTCTAGATGTTATGGTACATGCATACACTTTCAGGCTGTTTATACCCACTGTCACCAATACACATAAATGGGGGGGGTCACTATGAAACTGTATAGAGCTGTATATATATACTGGTCTCAGCTTAACGCAGGAAATTGCTGTAATTTCCAGCTGTTTTGTCTAAACTGTTCAAATAAAAACTATGAACAGAGTTCAAATACAGGACTGTTTTGAAGAGACTTTCTAAAGTGTACTTTAAAACATAGTAGTTTTTACCTTTCACAAAACTGAGATACAAGAATACTTTTGTTTTACAGTGTGTCCCTTCCTAGGAAGTCTCATTAAGACACTCGCTCTTTCTAGGGGTGGTCTTTGAAGGCTGCACAGGGAAGGGAAGGAAATAATAGTATTCTTTCTAGGGGTGGTCTTTGAACGCTGCACAGGAGAGGGAAGGAAATAATAGTCTTAACTTTTCTTAAAGGATACCAGAAACATTGCTGGATATAATTTAAGATTAGTGTTTTTTCTCTTTCATAGAAAGAACGTACATACTGGGACATGAGTACAGTTACAGCAAGTCTAGGTGTGCTAACAAAACAGGGCACATTCAAGTACAATAAGATTTGCTTGAAATTAAAAACAAACTACATGAGATTAAAGCATTAAAATCATATTCTCAATCTGAATACATGTTAAAAAAAAAAATCAATGCAGAAGTGCTAGCTCACATTTTCCCATTTTACAAAAAGCCATTGGTACCCATGTCCGTAAAGGCAGCAACAAAGCTGCTGTCTACTGAAGATTACTACTGCAAATCAGACTGCATTCAATGCTCGCTGTAAAAACACCAGCTTTTCACAAGTTGGTATCTGTACAAAATTGCAGCTTATTTCTTCACTTCTGTCCCTTCAAAAGTCTTTACACAGTAATGCTAAAATACCCAGCTTTGAGATCCTGAGTCAATATATTGCCACTTTCTTTTTGGTAGCTTGAGCTTCATAGTGTCAACTGACCTTGTGTATCCATTTTTTCAGTACAGTCTCTTTCTGTAGCATGGGCAAGTATTTTATCTTCCAAAAGATGTTTTAAGTTATGTTAGAATGGCAGGGCTTTTTCTTTAGGGAAGGAGTTCAGTTGTGCTGCAACGTATTAGATTCTATAGGTGGAGCAGAGTCATATAATGTATCTGTATCGTGTGTAGGCTCACCAGCTAATGTACAAGGATTGGACAGTGTTCCAGCACCACAGTCACAGAAAAACCTAAAGCAAAATGAAAATGCAAGAATTAGCAAAATGGAAGGGAAGTAACTGGGCAACACTGCAACACGCATACTGCTACATACCTATCATGTCTAATGAACTCTACATCATGTCCCTGATGGCACTTCTTAATGCAGTTCACACATATGGCGTTGCGATCTGTGGTGTTACAAGTATGACATCTAAAAAGCAAAACTTGTATTATTGAACTTGTCAGAAATTCACAACACTGCCTTTTACGACTCTGTCTCTGAATTTTTTTTTGTGGCTGTGAAAGGGAACTATATTGTATCTGCTCAGGAAAACCCGGGTTTATGGAAAACCTGGGTTTATATAAATACAGACAGCCATGCCTTTAGTCCCAGCACTTGAGAAACAGAGACAGGAGGATTTCTCTGAGTTCAAGGCCAGCCTGGTCTATTTATATAGCAAGTTACAGGACTACACTACCATTTTGGGGGTGTAAAGAGTCAGAACTAAAGGGCTTGGAATATTTTATAGATATAAACAACTTGCAATCAATTAATTAGTTTACACCCCCCCAACCCCCGGTATTTAGTCTTTGATTCTAGAGCTCAGTGCATACAATAGAACCAAAGATGTTAGGCAATGACAATTTAAAGGAATCACTAGTCTCTGTATTCAATTTAATAATTTAGAAATATACCTGTAGAAGTCATGCATGGGATAGCTGGTATAACTTGATATTTTATATAAACATTGTCCTCTACTAACAGCCTTTTCTATGGCATCTTGATTGTTCATTATTTTGTTATCTGTAAAAACAAAAAAATTTTCAATAACTAGCCAAGGATACAATTATATGTAAGAATAGAAATAGGTTTCCTTTGTATAAAACATTCCAATTCTTGGAACAAGTTTAAGCCAGACTCAACGCTGGTTGTTTAAAGCTGCTGCTAAGTTGGAGAGTGACAGAAGGAATCAACAGTGCTTTGTGGTCAATAAAGAACTTAAAGAACAACATACCTTTCATTGTCACATTAACACCAGATGCTAAAAACAGGCCTCCAAATCGGTTGTTAAAGATCTGATTGCCTTCTAGTGTTGCCGTTGCATGATTTGTAATTTCAATACCTGAAGTGAGATTTACAAACAAGTCGATGCATGTCACATTATACCATTCTTGACTCTCTGCTAACTAGCTAGAGAACAAACTGTAAGTATTTTAATCAGTAACAACATTCAGTTGACAACTGAATGTTGCTGTCAACTATACAGTCAGATATGACAAGTAAACTTGGGGGCATTTTTTTTTTTTTAAACTTACCGGAAAGTTCAACAGATGGAAGGAGACTGGAATAAAGGATAAAGCTAAGTATAAAGGGGACACTACCCAGGAGTATGCTGAAATAGTACTTTTTTTTTTTTTTGGAGACAGGGTTTCTCTGTGTAGCCTTAGCTGTCCTGGAACTCTGTAGACCAGGCTGGCCTTGAACTCAGAAATCCGCCTGCCTCTGCCTCCTAAGTGCTGGGATTAAAGGGAAATAGTACAATTCTAAATGGTTATTTGAAGTAATGAAAGTAATTCTTGCCGGGTGGTAGTGGCGCATACCTTTAGTCCCAGCACTTGGGAGGAAGAGGCAGGCGGATTTCTGAGTTCAAGGCTAGTCTGGTCTACAGAGTGAGTTCCAGGACAGCCAGGACTACACAGAGAAACCCTGTCTCAAAAAAAGAAAGAAAAAAGAAAGTAATTTTTTCCTCTTAACATCTAGAAATTGTCAGAGGACTCATTTATTTGTATTTCCATCTGACCACAAACTTACTCTAGTTCATGTTCAAACATTAAGACTACTTCTTTAAAAAGTTGGCATAGAGTAGATTTCAAATAGGTTCTCTCCTAATAACCAAATAACATATACCTTTCCTTCAAGAAGAACCTTTATAGTTACAGGTTGTAAAATAAGCCACAGATAAAAGAAATACAAACCTGCAGCAAATCCATCAAATATTCTGTTTTTTCTTAAGACTGGATGACTATTAGTGCTGATAAGAACACCTGCTTGAGCGTTCCTGAAAATATCATTTTCTTCAAGGAGACCTACAATTAAAATACCCAGATTAAAGCTAATATATATATACATATAGCAAACATTGTTGAAACGGGGTCTCAGGCCTAGGCTGGCCTGAGTGCTGATAATCTCTTGGTACAGGATGCACTGCCATGCCTAATGCATGCAGCAAGCTCTGCTAGCCCCTTTAATTTGACTTCTTCTTTCTTACTGCATTATAAATTAACCCTTCTTTAGTTCAAAAGAAGGTTTTAGTAATTTGCAGAATTATGATCATTTTCCTTATTCCAGTCTCCTTTCATTGGATACTCTCATATTCAGTTTCTGGGGGTTTTAAAAATTTACACTAGGCAGTGGTGGCGCACACCTTTAATCCCAGCACTTGGGAGGCAGAGACAGGTGGATTTCTGAGTTCAAGGCCAGCCTGGTCTACAGAGTGAGTTCTAGTTCAGCCAGACCTATACCCTGTCTCTGAAAAAAAAAAAAATCATTTGCATTTGAAGTCTTAAGAGTATACTCTAGTTTATACACAACCTGTTTTTAGGTGAAGACACGGCTAAGTGGTTAGAGCACTAGCTGCTTTTTCCAAGGGACTTGGGTTTGATTCCCAGCACTACATGGTAGCTTACAACCTCGATTAACTCCAGTTTTAGGGGATCTAAAGCTCTCTTCGGGCCTGTAGGTATCAGGCATGCAAAGTGTTACACAGACTTTAATAACAACAACAATAATAAAACCACCAGTGCCTGTTTTTAATACAGTAAACATTTTTTACATGGGTGTAGAAATTTTATTTCAGTAAACATCTGACTTCAGGTATTTATGGACATTGCTCACTGCAATGTTCTTTCTTCCCCTTGCATGGTAAGAACTAATAGATAACTGAGCACCAGCCCCAACACATTCCCATCTATTTATTTTCCATGCATGTTTGTGCACCATGGGCAAGCCAGAGTCCAGAAGACGGCATTAAAATTCCCTAGGACTGGAATTAGATAAGACTGTAAGCTACCTTGTAAGACTTAAACCCAGGTCCTCTGCATGAACAGATTCTCCTGCCCCATCCCTACCCTTGTAACTTATAAATAACTTCTTGCCTACTTTATACCAAGTCCCTGCTTGTAACCAGCTTGCTTGCTTGTCTTCCTCATTCTCATTTATTGAATATGTAACATGAATTCAGAGGGGCATGTGTGGAGGTCTCTGGCTACTTTGTGGGATATGGGGACTAAGTACAGGTCCCCAGGCCTGTGCACAAGCGCCTCTACACACTGATCTATCTCGTGGCCCTCTAATGCAGTTAAGACAGTTAAACCCCGACTGCACATAGAAAACCTTACCCAACTTCAGCTTGGTTAACTTCTTATATATTCTAAACCATATCAATTTCCTTCAGATTCTGTTAATAATGTGCCACTCCATTTAACTGTAGATTTTATGGATGTCATACTGTTTTATTCACTGTATTTTGCTATCTCTACCATAGTGTTTGGTACAGAGATGTTCCATCAGGCATTAAAAAGTAAATAATAGGCAAACAATTATACTTAGAAGGCCCTCTACCAGTTGACTATCTAGAGACTTAGCTCATTTTATTTTATTTTAAAGATTTATTTATTATATGTAAGTATACTGTAGCTGTCTTCATACATTCCAGAAGAGGGCGTCAGATCTCATTACAGGTGGTAGAGAGCCATCATGTGGTTGCTGGGATTTGAACTCAGAACCTTTAGAAGAGCAGTCAGTGCTCTTAACCGCTGAGCCATCTGTCCAGCCCCAAGTTATTTTATTGTAGACACCTCAACACTCTGCAATGAAAACCAAGCCCTCTGTACTTTGTCTTGGGGGTGTGGGAGAGGGCAGTCTCACACTGAGCCCAGATTGGCTTTAGACCCATGCCACTTCTTGAACTTCAAACTTCCAGGTACTGACATTAGGTATAAGCCACTATAGTTGAGTTATCCTTACTATGTTTTATAAAGACTATGAGCTATGTTACTTAGCTCTTGAATTATTAAAAATCTAATCTCCTTGAGGTTCCATCATTGATGGGACCATCACTGTTCTGATGTATTAAATTATTTCAAGCACTGGTAATTCTTCATGTACGATAATACAGTCTTGGGTTGCTGACACTGGAGCAGCAGTGCTTTGGATTCAGCACTGTCTCCCAATCTATGAAAGATAATCACTGTGGGCTAATGCTGCCAGGCAGATTGATTGGCCTTATGGATCAAGTTGACTATGTTTAGTTCTCTAACAGTTACAGAATCAACACTTGTTTGCTACAGTTGCATATGTTTACACACTCATTAATTCGTCACATCTTCTGTAACTTGACTTTAATGTTAATTAGATTAGTAAAAGGACCAGAGTGAGGAGTTACAACTCTACCTTCAAAATGCTTTACTGACAACTGGCAGAGTTGAGGTGGTTACAAAAGATGGAAGCACTATAAATATTCATTTGTCTAATTCTAGGTACTAATTTCCTAAACCATCTAAGGATGCGATATGGAGAAAGTTTCACTTATCTGTAAATTTTAGCTGGTGATGTCACTGAACATTAAAGACATAGAACAACAACACAAAACTGGGTTTTTCACTAATGCAAAATTAATAATACCTCGACCCCCATTAAATATACAGATGCCACCATCTCTTCCATCATGGATTTTATTTCTTCTCAGTGTAGGATTACTATCTGTTTTAATCCAGACTCCAGCCATTGCATTGTCAAATATTTCATTGTCTTCTATACAGCCTAGACCTATAAATGTAAAATTTAGGTACATTATTTAGAAGGCATATTCCTAAAGTTTATTAATGCAGAAAAAAATGATGGGTTAAACATACCAGAATTATAAACTAGAATTCCACCATTCTGTCCTCCCCAAATTTTGTTGCGTCTAATTTTGGGGTTGCTTCCAGTCCTATGGGTGAGAGAAACAAAAAACCAAAACAAAACAAACAAAAAAAACAATACCATTTCAATCATTCCCATTATCTTTTTGTTGTTGTTTTTGTTTTTCGAGACAGGGTTTCTCTGTGTAGCCCTGGCTGTCCTGGAACTCACTCTGTAGACCTTGAACTCAGAAACCTGCCTGTCTCTGCCTCCCAAGTGCTGGGATGAAAGGCGTGTGCCACCACTGCCTGGCTGTATATCATCTTTTACAACAAATCGTGGCAAGAACTACATAGGACCAGTGAGATGGCTCAGAACTTGACAACATGGCTGATGACCTGAATTCACATGGTGGGAGGAGAACTGAGTTGAAAGCTGTTTTCTGAACTTGACATCTGTACTTTGTACACATACCTGCCCACATGCATACACAAAACAAAAACTCTTTATAAATTAGCTAGTACTTAAAAGTTTGATTAATCCTGTTTTTCCCATATAATCACACTTTGTGTCACTTTGCTAAAGACTATGGCTATGGAGCCTCCATAGCTAAGTTAAATGACTTTACATCTCTTCTCATATAGGAAGTTAAATGTTGAATTTATAATCATTAAGACTCTTAGGACTCCTGGGCCAGGTGTTGTGAGTGGTATATGCCTTTAATGCAGATCCTTGGATTTGAAACCAGCATGCTCTAAATAGAGATCCTGTCTCAAAGAACAAAAGTCAAATGCCCGTCTCTCCCAAAACTTAGAACTCCATAAAATATTAAAGAGTAGATAGAAATGGCCATTCCATGCTAGACATGGTACTAGTATGTGCACCGGTATTACAACTGTGGAAGCAGACTCTCAGTCAGATCTCTGTGAGTTCCAAGCCAGTGTGGTCTACACAGTAACTTAAAAAGTTTGTTTAATAACTACAGCATAAAAACAGAAGTTTCCATTTTATAGAATGCCAATGACATGGCAGGAATAAGGTAAGGGCAGGTAGCAGCTGAACTACTTTGGACTGCACAAGAGTGAAATGAGCTCTTCGGCATATACTGTTAACTCTTGAATAAGAAAAGCTACACATGCAACAAGAAGTGAATACACAGAAAAGAATGACTGCCCACTAAATACACAATTTTTATAGTCTATGTACTACTACTAAGTCCTTCCCAGAAGAAAGCCAAGCTAAGAAGGCATTTACCGTATCTGAACCCCTGAATACATATGATTGTAGATGTCGTTGTCTTCTAGAACACCATGTCCATTGTCATAGAAATAAACACCAACCTAAATTTGAGGGTAAAGAAAAAAACTCTTTCATGTCATACTTTTTTTAAATAAAGCATTACTGATTCAAAGAAACCAAGTAAGCAATCTTGCCTGCTTGCCACTGTGTATCCTGTTTCTTCTTAGTACTGGTGTGCTGCCAGTTGTCACCCAGACACCAGCCAGAGTGTTGCTGTAAACTTCATTTTCTTCTATTACGCCTTGTCCCTTTTCATGCTGAATACAAGTTAAACTAGTTATTGTACATGTTGTCACAGCAAATAGTCTTTAAGTGTACTTCTCCCTCAAACAGTTCTGCCAACAGCTGTAGTGTTTAGGTTTTTTTTCCTTAGCTGGGTAAGGAAATGATGACAACTTTCTTCTTTTCTAGTGTTGGTAACTGAACCTAGGACTTGTGTATTAAGAATATGCTCAGCCGGGCAGTGGTGGTGCACACCTTTAATCCCA
>NW_022196912.1:5185315-5199138 GCF_008632895.1 Mastomys coucha | reverse complement strand
CAACTAGTAAGCATACTCCTTCCAACACTGTCTTCTCTTCTGGTCTTTAAACGCTCAGCTATTCTGCAAGCCTTTCCCTGCTCTTTACTAAGCTTGTCAGGCCTGTGCAGCAAGCCCCTTTACTGGCTGTACATTTTACTGGGTCCCAAACTGCCCTTCCCCCTTGAGACAGGGCCTTGCAATGTAGTCGGGGCAGGTTAGGAAAGTTAAGTAGAGCAGGCTGATCTCAGAGACCTGCCTGCCTCTGTCTTTTGAGTGCTAGAACTGAAGGCATGCGCTGGCACAGCCAGGCCAACGTTGAGTTTTAGTTTCCTTAGTCCTTTTATTTTTTTTAGATAGGCTGGCCTTCACCTTCTGATCCTCCTCCCTCTTCCTAAGTTGGGGTAACACACTGTCAGAACATTTTTTTAAAGGTAGCTTCTACTTCTAAAGTTTTAAGAATACCCATTGCATAGTTTTGTACTTTAAACACATCGTACTAAGAGGAGAAGCATTTTTTTTTTAAAGCTAAGGAACACTTCTTAAATGTGTAAACATATCAAAAATGTTTCATTTTGCAAAGTTATTAAAATTTTGGCTGTGAAACCACTCCAAAATAATAAGGTCTCTATGATATCAGAATTTTTTTACCACCTTCAGAAAAAAACTTAAGATCAAGGTTGCTGTTTCATTTTAAGGCTCTCTCTTTTGGGGGTGGCAGCGGTGATTACAGTTTACACACTGCTTTTATAGAATTTCAAATTCACAAAGTAGTCACACTGACAAATTCCCAGTGTGACTACACAAAGCAGATGCCGCGTCCAGTGAATAAGCCTCTAAGGGGAGCTGAGATGGCTGAGCACTTGCAGGCTTCTGAGCTTCATGACTTGACTGTGATGCCTGAGACCCACATGGTAGAAGTTTTCTGACCTTCCCACTGAGAAGTGGTGTGCATTCCCTACCCACAAACACACACACATTTAAAGAGGTTCTACCTCTTCTGTCCCAAAGTACTCAGCTATGTACATATCATTTATGTACTAGAAATCATTTATGTATTCAAAGAAGACTAAGACTAGTATTTAGTCTACATACTAAAGATACAAATTCATAATCCACAAGTTTGTAATATAATCTTGTCACGTGTTTCTCTGTTTTCTCAAGTCAAGCTCACTATGTAGCCAGGCTAGCCTCAAGTCTGTTTTTCTCACTGTGGTACTTTATCCCTGCTCCCTGCAGGGACCCTTCCTAGTCCATGTAGCCCCAGGCCATGCTGGGATTATGGAACTTCATATCGACTGCCCTACCTTTTTTCTAAAGAAATAGGAGTCAGTAGTTTAACAGATATTTTAATATAAGGCTTGAAAATAAGAATTAAGAGAAACAGAGGTACTTAGAAAGATGTCTCCAAGATCATGCACATATGCTTTTTTTTTGTCTGTTTTTGGAGACAGGGGTTCTCTGTGTAGCCCTGGCTGTCCTGGAACTCACTCTGTAGACCAGGCTGGTCTTGCTAAGTCACCTTTGTAGTTTCTTCTTTCTTCTCTCCCATTTCTTGAAGGATCTCATGTTGTCCAGGGGTAACCTTGAATCTGCTTATACAGCCTATGATGACACTCAGAACTTCTGATCCTCCTGCCTCTTCCAAATCCTGGGATTATATACTTCAGGTAAGCACTCTACCAATGAGGCACATCCCTAGCCTTGGGCCTTGATTTTCATGCAGGAACTTAAGTAATTATATTCATTAACTTACCACATAAATCCCACCATGTTGTCCATCATGAATTTTGTTATGTCGAACAATAGGACAACTGTTTGTCCTGATCTGAATTCCTGCTAACGCATTACCTATTTAAAAATAATATTTACAAAGTCAGTGTTTAGAACCTAGTAATGTGGAGTAATTTTACATCAGGCAATAGTATCAATCATGTGCTAGAATTTTAGTAAACATTGTGAGACAAAGTTAAGAAGTCTAGTGTAGATGTAGAAATGTTGTAGGCTGAGTAATAGTAGAGATCAAGCCAGGTTGTCAAATAATCTATGTTTCTGGTATGACTTAGAGCCAGTGTTTTAGCCATTTCATGCTTGTTTTCTGATTAACAACTAGAGAGATTAGTGTCTGTCTCATAGAATTGATGTGAATACCGTGTGTCTGGCACATCAGTTTGCTGAATTAAAGCTTTTAGTAACGGGTACTTCCCTTATCTACTGATCTCAAAATAGACTGAACTTCAAAATTATTAGTTATTTAGTGAATGCAAGAAAATCACAGTCCTTAAGTCTAGGGTCTCATTTGCATTTTTCTGAGGTATTTGGGATAGTACCTTGTATACACAGCATTGAGTAAAGTATCAAAGAATAATCTTTGACACTTTGTATTCTTAAGTTTTATCACTGTGTTTTGTGTATTATGTTCTCATGAATGTCTGTGGATCATGGACTCATGGACACCCTAGAACAGGAGTTACAGATGGCTGTGGATGCTGGGACTTGAACCTGGGTCCTCTCAACCGCTAAGCCATCTTCTAAGTCTTTATTGAGACTTTAAAAGAACTAGATTACTTCTCTCACTTAGATAATTTCAAAACAGTGTACTGCTAACATCAAGAAATCAGGCTGGTCTTACTGTTGTGCTCCCTCCGCCCCCAAAAAGCAAGAGCCACAGATCTGCACTATGTCAGGGCTGTGGGCCACAAAGTGATAGTGTGTGAGCAAATAAAGAGAGGCCCCTCAGCAAACACCATGTTTATGTGATATATGTCCCAAGAGTATGTGATTTCATGCCCTGGTGTTCTACAGAACTGCTCAAGGTCTCCAAGTTCATCAAGAAGAGGGTGGGGATACATCCCGAGGAAGCAAGAAGAGCTGAGCAATGTATAGGTAACTATGAAAAAAGTAGAAGCCTACCACTGGGCCTGCTCTACTCGTCTCCTCATTCAGTAATTTATATGTGTGGTGTTCATATGCAGGCGCTTATACACATACACACACACACACACACACACACACACACACACACACACACAGAGGAAAAAAAAACAGGCTAATATGTAAGTCATATTAAAATCATATGCTCACCATAAATGTCATTTCCTTCTATAAGGCCTCGTCCATCACCAAAGATATAAACTCCTCCTTGATTCCCATTAAATATAGAATTCCCCCTATAATGTGAAACCATCTTTTAAAAATCATATACTTAATAAAGCTTATTCCTATTAAATATAGAATTCCCCCTATAATGTGAAACAATCTTTTAAAAATCATATACTTAATAAAGCTTATTCCCATTAAATATAGAATTCTCCCTATAATGTGAAACCATCTTTTAAAAATCATATACTTAATAAAGCTTACTTTACCATCTGTGGTAATACGAAAATCATTTAGCTTCTTTGGGCTTAGAAGTTTCTTAATTTGCAAAATATGGCTGCCTGATTAGATATTTCTAAATTCTCTTTTAGTTCTTTCTAGTACTAAGAGCTTTGAAAAAAAGAAAAAACAAACACCTATTATCTAAAATGAAAAAGCATCTGTTTATGTCTATTTTTCAATGCTGTGTATTTTTTCAATACATAGACTTGGCTATTACTGGGCAAGCTCTGAGCTACATCTTCAGATCCCAAATAATATTCTTTTTGCTGTTTTAATTTGGTTTTAGTTTTTTTAAGAGTCTCACTATACAGACCAGGCTAGCCTTGTGGGGGTTTCTCCACCATTTGATTCCCAAGTGATAGGAATACAGGTATTTGCTATCACTCCTAGCTCTAAAATAGTATTTCAAACATTACCTTGAAACACTTAAAACAATTTTTTTTAGTTGGCTTAGAAAGATATAATGAAAGTTTGCAAAAATTTTCATAAAGCTAATAGATAACTTAACTAAATCTGCTGAGCATGGTGCTGAATGCTTTTAATGCCAGCACTCAGCATGCAAAGGTAGGTGGACCTCTGAGTTCAAGACTAACCAGATACACAAAGATCAGGTACCTCATTAAAACAAAACACAGCATTTTCAACTGCTCATAAAAGAACAGAACAAATAACATTAAAAAGTGAAATAATTATACTCATATAAATGCATTCTGAAAAACCCATTTTATAGCAATCAGATGTTTAGTATATCTGTGTGTGTGTGTGTATTGTGCAATTTTTTTATTATTATTTTTTAAAATTTTATGTGTGCTTTGCCTGCTTTTATGTCTGTGTGAAGGTATAGAGTTATAGACAGTGTGAGCTGCCATGTGGGGGCTGGGAATTAAACCTAGGTCCTCTGAAAGACCAGCTAGTGCTCTTAGCCGCCATTTCTCCAGCCTCACACACAAAAATATTTTGAGAGCTAATGTTCAGTATCTTTATTTTTCTTGAAAGTAAAAAAACAAAAACAAAACCAACCTGTATCTGTAATTATGCAAATACCTTATTGTTGGGTCACTATTTGAGGTAATCCATACGCCTGCGAAGTTGTTTGCATAGATTTTATTCTCTATAAATTGTCCTCTTCCTTTCTCATGGACATATATTCCTCCAGTCTGCCCATGGTGAATTTCACATCGAACCACTGTGGGATTAGCATAGGCTTTTACCTCAAAGCCTGCTATCCTGTTTCTGTGTATGTTGCAACTTTCAAAGTAGCCCTGAAAAAAGTTAAGATCTGTATGTAAAGGCTACTTTCTAAATAGAAATGAAATGAAAATGGAAAACTGACATTAAAGTTCAAATGATAATACAGAAACAATACAAATCTTTTTTCTATTTTTTTTTTGTTTGTTTTTTGAGACCCAGTTTCTCTGTGTAGCCTAGGTTGTTCCGGAGCTTACTCTGTAGACCAGGCTGGCCTGGAACTCAGAGATCCGCCTGCCTTTGCTTCTGCCTCTGCCGGGATTAAAGGTGTGTGCCACCACTGCCCAGCAAATTTTCTACTATAAACGAATTCAAAGGTAAGAAAGAAAAACATGTAAAGTTGTACTCAATAAATGTAATTATGTACTTAGAATGTATTATCCTTTACCAAAGGGCTGACATCATAAAAAAAAATATTGTCTTTACAAATACCAACAAACTGCGGTTGAAGAGATGGCTCAATAGCTAAGAGCACTTGCTGTTCTTGCAGAGAACTTGGGCTTGGTTACCAGCACTTACTCAGTGGCTCACAATCATGTCTTTAACTCAAGTTCCAGGAGAGCCAATAATGTGATCTAGCCTCTGTGGACACCAAGCATGCATTTGGTACATGCATGCCCACAAACAAACACTTAGAAAACTAATGACAACAGATTGGTTGGAGGCTGGGAAAAGAAAATGCCTACTCTATTTGATCCTCAAGAGCATAAGAAGAAAAACATAAAAATAGTTCCAAAAAATCGATTCATAGAAGATGACCTACAGTTAGGCACAACAGGACAACACAAAGGCCTAGATGCTCTGCAGGCTGATGCAGGAGTATTACAACATCCCAGCAGTTCCAGCTAGCTGGCACCACAGAGGCTTAGTTTCAAAACCAGCATTAATGAACAAAACACTGACCTATAAACAACCCCTAAGTATGGTGGCCTATGACACTAGCACCTGGAAGGCAAAGGAGAGGCAGAGGCAGGAGAATGGAGAGTTCAAGGCCAGCCTTGGCTACGTAAGATGTTTGAAATTGGGGCTGGTGAGATGGCTCAAGGGGTAAGAGCACCAATTACTCTTCCAAAGGTCCTGAGTTCAAATCCCAGCAACCACATGGTGACTCACAACCACCCATAATGAGATCTGATGCCCTCTTCTGGTGTGCCTGAAGACAGCTACAGTGTACTTATAATAAGCAGATAATAAATAAATTAAAAAAAATGTTTGAAATTATCCTGGATTATATAAGATCCTATCTTAAAAAAAATTAGAAATAAACCAAGGTTCATTCATTCTAAAGCCAAGAAACTAGCCACAGTTTGCTTTAAAATATAGCATAAAGAACTACATCTATTTTGTTAAGATGTAACTCCAATATAAATGTAAAATGGTTCAGTAAACTTGAATATAAATTTATATTCATTGTATATTGCTTTGTAATATGAAACTATAAAAGCTCATATAATTTTTATGTAGTCACCTTTATTAATTACTACAAAGTACGAAGTGTAAGAGACTCACCATGAAACAAACCTCTCCAAATTAAAAAAAGAAGCAAAATATGGTGGTCTATGTTTATATTCCAGACCTCAGAAGAAGACAGGAAGGGATCTTAAGTTCAAGGCCAGCCTATGCTACATGGTAGAACCTCAACTTTTAGTAAATAAAAGTAAAATTGGAGGAAGAAAAAAAGAAAAAGGCTATTTTCATTGAAATCTGTGTCCATAACCCCAAATTATAAATTAATTTACAAAGCATCTGCCAAGTCTTGCATACTCTGAATAAAGAGGACACTAAGTTAATGTTACCACAGAATGTCCTTAGAGTACAGTTCTCAAGTAACAAATGTTACTAAGCCAAGCAGAGGATCTTCTATTGAAGTTAAAAAGATAACTGGCTTGTCTTTCTGAAACTCCCATTGGCAGTTATTAAGACTGGTAGGGCTGGAGAGATGGCTCAGCAGCTCAGAGCACTGGTTGGTCTTCCAGAGGTCCCAGATTCGATTCCCAGAAAAAGTACTCACAACTGTCAACAGATCTAATACCCTCTCTTCTGGGCACCATGGGCACTACTACATATAGGCAGAACACATACACACACTATGAAAATGAAGGGGGAAACAAAGACTTGGGGGACATGAGCTGCTGATAACTGTTTATAGGTAGGGGGCCTCTCTCATGTGTGTACCAAAACTAACCCAACCCAAAAAATACCAGAACACAACCTCTTCCCCAAATGAACCCCCAAATCCTTGGAACCTTAAGCCAGCTGTGTTTAGAGGCATGGTCTCTGGAAAGTGATTAGGACTAGGTAGCACCACCAAGTGGAGCCTCTATGATTGAATACAGGCTGTTTGCTAAGAAGAAAGCCAAGAGACCAGGGTAAAAAACATCCACTCTTTTTTGCCCCATATTATGATCTAGGTTATTTTGGATTTCTGCTCACAAAACAGCTGTTATCAAATGCAGCAACTTCATCCTATATGAGAACCACGAGTCAAAATCAGTTTCCTTTACACTAGCCCGCGATAACCATGTTACCAGCAACATACAACAGGCTAATACAAATAGTACAAATGGGTAAACAGGACAGGATAGTATGTAACCCTTTATCAAAGGAGAATTTGGAGACATTTTTATATGGCCCTGGCTGGCCCTTGAACTGTAAAATAGTAAATGTTTTATAGGCCTGGAGAGACAACTCATCCATTAAGAGCACCAGCTATGCTTGCAGAGGACAAGCATTCAATTCTCAGCATCTTCATGACCATCTCTAACTCCTGTTCCAGAGGATGATGCCCTCTTATAGCTTATGTGGGTATTGTGTGCGTGCACACACACACACATGAAGGCAAAACACCTAAACACACTAAGAATAAAAAAAAGCTAGGCATGTCAGCGTACAACTTTAAACCCAGTGCTCGGGAGGTAGAAGCAGGTAGATCTCTGTGAGTTTTAGGGTCAGCCTGAACTGCATTGTAATTCCCAAGCCAGTCGGAGCTACATAGTGAGACCTCATCTCAAAAACAATCTCCCAAAAAGATTATGAGCGATGGGATGAGGCTAGTTGAAAAGTATATTTATTTCCTTATTTTAAACTAACAATAACAAACTGAAGTTGTAGCAAAACTTTTCATTTATTTATTTTTCCTATTTTCTTTTAAACCAAAGTTTCAAAAAAAAAAACAACACTTTTTTTTTTTAAGCCCAAGGCAGAAAATCATCTGGGTGTTTCTATACATGACATTAAGTCAGCACACGCATGTGTATGAGCAAGCAAACACGTATTTGTGCACAAGTGTAGGCTAGGGTTAGTACAGGTGTTTTCCTCAACTTGGTTCACCTCAGTTTTTAAAAAAATTGTTCTTAATAATGTGTGGGTGCTTGTCCACCTGAGTACAGGTACTCTTGGAGCTCTCTGAAGCTGTAGTTATAGGTAGTTATAAGCTGCTGGAAGCCTGTGAGGAGGAAATACTCCTAAACGCTGAGATGTCTCTCCAGCCCTCTTCCACCTTAAGACAGGATCTCTCAACACACAGTTCCATTACAGAATGAAGAGTCTTATTTAGGACTTACTACCATTAAGTGTCTCCAACAGAGAACAACTTTAAAAAAAAAAAAAAAAGACAATTTTGTCTTATGTATGTGAGCACATTGTTGCTGTCTTCAGACATACCAGAACAGGACATAGGATCCTATATCAAAAGGTTGTGAGCCACCATGTAGTGGCTGGGACTTGAACTCAGGACCTCAGAGCCATCTCTCCAGCCAAGAACAACCCTGAGAACAACTTCTTAACAATCTTATATTTCAATATGCTTCTAATATTTATCCAGACTCACTCTCTCATCTATCAAAAAAAGAGCTCTATTATTCAATAAATATGCCCCCCATCTCTCTCAGCCACTGAGGCTAGTCTTGAGTTTGTGGTCTGGAAGGCTTCTTCTTTCTGCATGCTGACATTGCAGGAGTCAGCAGTGAGCCTTCCTTCTATTCTCCTTCTGTTTATCTACACAGACAAAGCCATAGTTGTACGTTAGGTGGACTGGTTTCTCAGGTTACAGGACTGACACTGGCTGAGCTAATGTAGAAACTCAGCTTCTGACCTAAACTCTTTAGGTCTAAGCAGCATTTGAAAGATGGTATTCATCATGGTTTAAAAGTTCATCTGGGATCTGTATTGTTCTTGGCCATGGACCCACTGTGGTCAGGCAGTACCACTAATACACCACAGCTGTCAGCGCTCCCCACCGTCCTACCTGTCACCACTTTTCCCCCATGTCTCTGATGCCTACAACATAGAACATTGGTAAATGCTGTGTGAGGACCAGAAAATTACCTCAAGGAAAACAAGACACTAAATCAAAAAGAAGATCTAAATGGTATCTATCTGTCTATCAAAACAGAGTCTTTTGTGCAGGCCTGACCTGCTTGGAACTTGCTATATATGGCCTAGACTTGTCTCAAACTTGTGGTGATACTCTTGCCTCCACTATGCTGGGACTACAGCATGTGCCATTACATTTATCACTATTAACACTCTTTTGGAATAATGACCTTAGAGAACTCTAAAAGTCAAGTCTAGAAAATTATATAAAATAAACAGCCAAATTTAGATGCGCAATAATTTCTGCTTGTTAAAAGATGGCTTGGTAGTTTTGTTTTGTTTTTCCCTAGCACTGTTTTAATATATCCAAGGTTGGTCTTAATTCTGGATCTTCCTGCCTCTACCTAGCAAGGCTGGGATTATAGGATATTGGCATATGGTCACATAATTTTTAAAGGAGAAATAAAACAGAAACCAAATTAACAATGAGAGGCTAGATAGAACACTTGCCTACTGTTCTCCAGGTCTTGATTTCTCAACACTGCTCCCTTCCAAAACAAAACAAAACAAGACAAAACAAAAGAACAAACAAAAAGCCTGTACTGGCTAGTTTTGTGTGCCAACTTGACACAGGCTGGAGTTATCACAGAGAAGGGAGCTTCAGTTGGGGAAGTGCCTCCATGAGATCCAGCTGTGGGGCATTTTCTCAATTAGTAATCAAGGGGATAGGGCCCCTTGGAGGTGGTGCCATCCCTGGGCTGGAAGTCTTGGGTTCTATAAGAGAGCAGGCTGAGCAAGCCAGGAGAAGCAAGCCAGTAAGGAACATCTCTCCATGGCCTCTGCGTCAGCTCCTGCTTCCTGACCTGCTTGAGTTCCAGTCCTGACTTCTTCTGATGATCAACAGCAGTGTGGAAGTGTAAGCTGAATAAACCCTTTCCTCCCCAACTTGCTTCTTGGTCATGATGTTTGTGCAGGAATAGGAACCCTGACTAAGACAAAGCCCCTCAACGATTGAGACTATTCCTTGCAAAGTATGAACACTACAGATGAGCTTTACTAGACTCAAGACAGTGCTAAGTAAAAATGCTTTGTTTTTTGGCCTCATTTTTGGAAATTCTTATTGTACCTGATACGGAAATAGAAATACAGACACAGGCACACAGACATATACCGTTTCCCAATTGGATTCCCTGAGATTTCTACATGCATTCAGCCATGAGAAAGAACTACTGAGTCAGGCTTCAAAGATCATTATCAATTTGATGAATTCTACCATAAACATGTCTCACTGGATATGATGCTTTGGGCATGTGAATTCATAGAATGAATATTGTATGACTTAAAAAACATAGTAATAATTCACTTCAGATAATCTGATACAGAATAATGCTGAAGTATGAAATGTTAATTGGCAGAGCCAGTTTTTAATCACAAGAATAAATCTTACCATGCCATGATCAAATGTGAACACACCAACATCACGTCCATGATGAATATGATTCCGTCTAATAATTGGATTTCCATGATTTTTAACCCAAATCCCAGCTAATGCATTATTAGAAATTTCATTATCTTCATATATTCCCTACAAAAATGAGAAATAAACATTAGTGAAGTTTCAAATATATTAAAAAACATAGTAAAAAAAAAAGTTCAAATTAAGTACCTGTGCATGATCTGTTATATAAAGTCCGACATTTTCACAGTCACTGATGTTACAATGCTTGATAGTGGGACATGCTCCCTGACCACTGACACATACTGCAGAACCAACTGTAAGAAAAATATTTGTTAAAAAGCCTACTAAGGAACAACACTGTGGGTCTACTTCACACAAAACATAGAGGAAGCACAAACCTGTGCATGTGCTTCGGATTATACAGTGGTCAATGATAGGGCTGCAGTTGACTGTGATCTCTAAGCAGTGGTGTGCATTGTGATGCTGAGCAGATTTGTCATCAGGGTTGAACTGAAAAGTAGAAATTTCACTTGAAATAACAACTACTAAATTACCTAATTCAAAAAGTATTTCAAAAGGAAATTTTTCTTACTCTTATTGTCATATATCCAACATAAGCATCTTCAGAACCTTCCATAAAAACAAAAGTTGAGTCTCTAGTGTTTTCAATGATAACCTTGTCTGCAACTTTCCCAGGTGCTGTAGAAGACATTTTAAAGAAATACAGGCTATCTGTTTATCTAGTCAGTGAGGTATTTGTAAAGAGAAAATATCACCCTCCCCGCTTCCCCCTCGCGAAAGCCTGGGGCAGGATGGTCTCCAACTTGAGATCCTCCCAATCCTTCCTCCCTAGTGCCAGGGTGACAGGCCCACATCACATCACCATGTCCAGATGAGAGGGGTGTTTAAAGCAGTAGTAACTGGACTGGAGGCAGCTCAGTACATAAGAGTGCTTCCTGCTCTTCCAGAGGACCTGAGTTCAATTCCAGCAACTACATGGTGGCTCGCAACCATCTATAATGAGATCTGATGCCCTCACTGGCACATGGCTGTACATGCAAATAGAGCACTCATATACATTTAAAAAAAAAAACCCAAAAAACAACAAAAAACATCAGTCCATGGGGAATGATTTCTTTTTTATTCTTAAGATTTATTTATTTATTTAATGTATATGAGTACACACTGTAGCTGTACAGATAGTTGTGAGCCTTCATCTGGTTGTTGGAAATTGACTTTAGGACGTCTGCTCGCTCCAGTAGACCCTGCTCACTCCGGCCCAAAGATTTATTATAAATAAGTACACTGTAGCTGTCTTCAGACGCACCAGAAGAGGGCGTCAGATCTCATTACGGGTGGTTGCTGGGATTTGAACTCAGGACCTTCTGAAAAGCAGTCGGTGTTCTTACCTGCTGAGCCATCTCACCAGCCTGCGTGATCTCTTTATTTATATTAATTTTCAATATGACATCCATTTTTAAAGTTCTGAGTTTAAAACAAAAACAACCAACCTTTTCTCTTGTTTTTGGGAAATGATGGGATTAGGGCTTGAACAGGTCTCAGACACGCTAGACTAACAGTGTAACCCTCAACCCCTCTCCTCTTCTTTAAGACAGAGAAGGGGGGGAGCAGAGAGGCAGTAATGCAAAGTTCACCAGTAAATAATATTGCTATCTACCTTTAAAGTGGTCTATTTAATGTATTCTCAAAAAGAAATCAAATATGGAGTCAATTCTTGAGATGATTCATCAATATTTAATAAATATTGCATTTAGTGTTAGAAACTTGATTTTGTAAAAAAGCACTTAGAAGTTATCATTTATTTCTTTAAAAACACAGCAATAGGGGCCAGAGCTAGAGAGCTAGCTCAGCGATGAAGAGTCCTTGAAGAGGACCTGGGTCCAGGTCCCAGCACTCACATAGTGGCTGACAACCATTTCTAACTCCAGTTCCAGAGGATCTTACACCCTCTTCTGACCTCTGCAGGCACTAGGCAAGCACATGGTGTACATATATACAAACATACAGGAACAAATGAAACAAAATAAACAAATCTAAAAACAAAAGCAATACACCACAGCATTAAAAACATAAGCATTGGTGCTAGGGAGATCATTCAGTGGTAGAATATTGTAGAGTAAGTATATACAAGGTCCTAGGTTCGACCCCTGCAACACATAAAAACAAAAACAAAGAACCCAGCATACTTGTTTTCAAAAGAAAAATAACATACCTATTTTTCTCTTTAAATGAGTAACTGAAGGCAATTGGAGAAGCCAGTAACATCAAAAAACACATGTATCTATAACTATAACCTTTTCTGCTTTCATTTCTCTTATGTGAAGTATTCAGAATATCTCCACGGCTATTCTTTTCTATCATTAAGGTACTTGCAAACACCAGCCAGACTTTAAGCCACTAACACTAAAAAAGATCTAGTATGTAAATGGACTAATATGAAAAGTGCTAAAATTCTAACAATAATGAGTTTCAAAATACCTGCACCAATCATAGTGATTGGAGATTCAATATATATCCATTCATCGGTATATATTCCAGAATGAACAAAGATAAGCCCATCAAAATGTGCTTCTTGTACTCCACCAAGGGCATCTTCAATAGTATCATAATACTAGAAAAAAAAGTAAAATAAAAATGTCAGTACAGAACAGTTACTATGATACAGAGCAAAGTCACTATGTCACATCATAAAAACACAAATGACAAGAATAGATGTGTTCACAGAAGTACAGAACAAATGCCACATAGTGATGACAGGGAAACAAGGAGGGAGAGGTCAATAAAGACATGTTGTACTTGAAAAGAGTGTAACAAAACCCAATATGCCAATTACAATATAAAAACAAACATACCAACATATTTTCTCTTCCTTTGTATCTTGCAGGATTACTATAGAAATGTTCCGCAAATCCTGGCTTTACATGTGCACCTTTATACTAAGATGTCAAAAACAAAACAAACATTGTCTACTGTCATAGAAACACTGAATTTAAAAAAAAAAAAAAAAAATCAACGTACCAAGTGTAACATTTATAAAATAATCCACAACTATCCCAACTAATTTCCAGTCATTCAGTACAAGGAAGAACTCTATTCATTACTATTTAGTAAGACAGGCAGACTTTTAATTTTACCACTACTATTAGTTTGGACTACATAATTCTCTGACGTGGGAGCTGCCCCATGAAGTGGAGGGCTCAGTGGTATCTGTGGCCTTTGCCAACCTGAACACTAAAGGGAAGTGCCCTCTTCTGCTTTGACAAACAGAAAATATCTCCAGACTGTCAAACATTGCATTTGAGAAAGCAAAACCATTTAAATTGATGGACCAGAAGGAAGTTCAACTATGAAGGGTATGTATAGTGTATATCTACAATCTCAGCACAAGTGGAGGTAGAAACAGGTGGATCTTTGAGGTGTA
>NW_022196912.1:5131810-5185305 GCF_008632895.1 Mastomys coucha | reverse complement strand
GAGACCTTCTAATTTATTTACAAATTTCAGATCCACTGGAATCATGACTGCTCATGTTCCTCACACTTCCTCCATTTCCTTTCCTTTGAGAGTCTTGCGATGTGACAGACTGGTCTTCAGCTCGTGGTCTTCCTGCCTAAGTCCTGCGTGCTGGATTACAGTGTGTGCCACTGTGCCTGCAGTTTATACTCTCTCTAGTCTTGGATACACTTATTTAACAAAAAGCTTTCAATTATGTATGGTTGTGTGTGGGTATGTGTATGTGAGTACAGTTGGCCAGAAGAGGGAGGACATTGGATGCCCTGGAGCTGGAGTACCAGGAAGCTATGAGCTGCCTATGTGGGTGCTGGGATTTAAACTCATGTCCTTTAGAAAAATAGTGCACTGAGCCATCTCTCTCTGGATGACTTTATTTATTTTTTAAAGAAATGTATCTACAAATATATAAGTCTATATTTTCTGTATTTCATACCAACTGTTGAAAACTCTCTTTCCATGGATTTGGATGTTCATATTCTTCTGGATTAATCTGGTAGAATTTACCAGGTTCAGGATGCATCATAGGCCGAGTATATTCAAATACTTCCATATATAATCGTTTCCTGAGGGGAAAAAAAGGAATTAAAGATATCCTTATAAAATATCCTCTAGATTAATAAAATATTAAATATAAGTTAGATGAATGACCAAAATTTCAATAAGGATAGCCAAATTAAATACCGAAATGTAGGAATTAATTAATGTACTAGTTTCTGGGACGGTGTGGTGGGGGTGCAGAGTCTTCTATGTTATCCGGGCTGGCTCTACACTCCTACACCTCTGAGTAGCTGAGACCAGACATGGACCAGTATGCAGACAAAATGCCTTCTTTTTTCCCTTGCAGACAGGATCTCACTATGTAGTCTTGGCTATTCCTGAACTCATTCTGTAGGCCAGTCTAGCCTTGAAATAACCAAGATCCACCCACCTACCCATGCCTCCCAAGTACTGGGAATAAAGGTGTGTGGCACTCTTCCCAGCTGATGAAATATTTTTTAAAATTACATTCTCACCATATACACAGCATGCAGTCTCACTATGTAGCCTAGGCTCATCTGCAACTCTCTTTGTAGGCCAAGCTGGCCTTGAACTCTGCATGCCTCTGGTGGGGATGGATTAAAGGTGTGTGCTACTGCAACTAGCTCTGCTTTTAAAAATGAGGCAGCATTCCCTGGAGAAGCCTCTATTAACACTTGGGTATATATCTTATTTCACCTGACTCTTCTTTGGTAAGGCCAGCTAGGTCTACAGAGTGACCTAGCATGGTCCTACTTTGTTCTGATCATCTGTTTCTTCACATAGACAGTCTATACTAAAATACCTTTGTTAAACCCCAACTCTGTTTCATAAAAACAAACAAACATGAAATGAGTTGGGAGTGATGGCATACAACCACATCCCAGGCTGACACGGGAGAATCAGTAGTTTAAGGGCAGCCTCAGCTACATAGTCATTTTGAGGCCAGCCTGTGCTATAGAAGATTCTGTCTTCAATACTCTACCTGACTCCATAAATAAAAGATTTCCTCACAAATCACTTGGTTGTTATGAATTTGTAAATGACAGAAATAACTTCTTATAACTTCTTGTTTATAGTATTTCTTGGATTAACAGGTTCTCCACATTTATGATAACCAGGCAACAGAATTTGTAACATTTTAATTTTCTTTTAATTACTTAGTGGTAACTAGAAGCCAACACTTGCACTTCCTTCCCTGCAGTTCTGGTATCACACACCATCTTTCAAGGTAACAAGGACGAGGTTTCACTCACCACAAAATTGGATCATTAGCAAGTTCACTGAAGCGTTTACACACACAAGCAGCTCTACAAAGATCCTGTTCCAGCAAATAAGAGAATATTTTTAAAACTACTTCATCTGGTAGCTTCTCCTGAAGATATTGTTCAGCAGGTGCTGCTAAAAGAGATTAACAGACAGAATATATGAGTCAATTAATAGCAATGACTTCCTCACCAAAGAAATTATTGTATCTAACAAATAGTTTGCACCTTTACTGATATATTTTCCCTTTATCTTACATACATGTACACACACACACACACACACACACACACACACACAAAATGTGTTATCTGGTTTGTTTGTTTTGTGTTTAAGGCAGTCTTGAAAAGCTTCCTAGGCTGGTCTTGAACTCACTCTGCACTTCCCTTTTCCAGCCCTTTAGCCTCCCAAGTAGCTCAGGTTATGGCTATACCACTTGGCGTGGCTATTAAAACAAAACAAAACAAAAACTTTTATATAAAAATAAAACAGGGGCTGGAAAATAGCTCATCATTTAAATTTGTACTGGTCTTGCAGAGGACCCATTTTTGGTTCTCAGCACCTATAACCTGAAGCTCACAATAGCCTGCAAATCCAGCTCCAGAAAATCTAATGCCCTCCTTCCAGCTTACTTAGGCAACTGCAGTAGTCTCCTCACAGAAGCACACATAATTAAAAAATAAATTTTAAAATGAGTTAAAGAGGGAAAGATTAGGGTTCTCATGTATTTTTTTTAAATAGTAACTATTCAATATATTCAGATAATATTTAATTCTTTTAATTTTTTTTAAAAAACTTTTATTGCATTATGATGAGAAAATTGTTAACATTTAAAAACATATTTCAATTAAATATAATTGAATCACATTCTTGTTTCCCTTTTGTACCACTGGTCCTCCCAGAGACACCCCCTTCAATACCTATAATATCTTTTTTGTCATATTCCTTAAAATTTATAAAATATCATAATAAAGATAAGTATTATAAAAGTTGTTTGATATAAAACAACAATCAATTTAACAGTCTTATGTAGGTGCTCGTCTACAGCAATAGTGAAAATACATTTTTCTCAATATAAATTTTAAATAACTCCAAACATATTAAATGTATACTTAAAAAAAATACATCACTACTAGTATTTTCTTAAATGAACATGGATATATAAAGTCGTTTTGTTTTTAGTAGAGTTTAAAATCTTGGCTCTTTTAATTCTCAATTTCATTTACCACCCACCATCACCATCACCACCATCATCAACAGTCTCTATATGGCCTGACTGTCCTGAAACTCTATAGACCAGGATGGTCTTGAACTCAGAAACTGTCTCTAACTCCTAAATGCAAGGATTAAAGGCATGTGTCACTATACCTAGGCTCAAATACAAACTTTTTTTTTTGAGCCAGCTAAATACAAACTTTAAAAACTCATTTTGCCTTCTTCCCTCCCCATTCAAATACCTGAGAGATCCTGTGACTTTCCAGACACTCTCGCACGCTTTGCTCGATGACCAAAGTTTTCTGTAGCTGAAGTAGAGGCGCCCTTCAAAACCAAGAAGAAACTTATCAATGAAGCATTTCTACTGTTTATAATTCCTCACTACAGAACAATTACAGTTAACTAACCTCCATACTGCTCTTTGTAGGACACGCTGTTCTTTTTGGCAAAAGAGTTTTTCTACGAAGTTGGTATGGACTATTTTGTGCACCAGGACCTGATTCTTCTGCAACCATATCTGCAGGAACATCATCTGTAAAAGATAAAAGAAAAATGGTATCCATCTTTTTATTAAAATATTAAATTTGGCAAGAGAAGGGAAGAACAGAATTTTGTATGGAATTCCAGCCAACTGGATGCTTATCTGACAGATATTCCACGTCTTACAAGAAGAAGAGCAAGACAGAGTAGAGTAAGGTGAGTAGACAGGCATGCTGTGCCATTACAAAGCCAAGTAGAGGAGCCACCTTCTGTGTAGTGGACACCAACTGGGGAAAAACAGAGGGTAGTCTGATAGATGGTGCTAGAGATTAAGAGCATGAAAGAAATTTGCAGGGGTTGGAAAGATGGCTCAGCAGGTAAGAGCACTGACTGCTCTTCTGGAGGTCCTGAGTTCAAATCCCAGCAACCACATGGTGGCTCACAACCATCCACAATGAGACCTAATGCTCTCTTCTGGTGCGTCGGAAGACAGCTACAGTGTACTTATTTATAATAATAAATAAATCTTTGGGCTGAGCGAGCGGGGCCGGATGGGAGTGAAAAGAGGTTCTAAATTCAATTCCCAACAACCAAATGAAAGCTTACAACCATCTGTACAGCTACAGTGTGTACTCATATACATAGGACAAATAAATCTTTTTAAAAAATTGAAACAAGGAATGAAAGGGAGTGGCCTCAGGCAGAGCAGGAGGAGAGCCTTACCAAGCTGAGGTGCTAGCAAAGATGGGTCACACATAATAGAGTAAAATGAGGCCAAGTAATTACACAGAAAACCTGATTTCCGTTCAAGAAGACAGCTGTAAATACATATATTAAAAAAACAAAAAACAAAACCAAACAAGCAAAAAACCAGAAAGTACCAGTAACCCTTTTGATGTTGAGCCTGAAATTAAAGGTATAAAGTGTGAAATGTGATTTTCAGGCACAGATACAGAACTGCAGATGTAAAGACTTAGATGTGCATGGAAACGGTGCTTATCGGCAGAAGCTCTCTTCACATCAAGAGCACAAGGCTTCCCAAAGTAATGAGCATGGCTAGTAGCTGGATCTTGCTTCTCAATAACATTTTCTATAAAAGGATATTTTCATACTTGCTGGATAAATGGTAGATCTCAGGGCGGTAGGACAGGAAAGTACAAAATAAGCCTAGACTATCTCGTGGCAGAAAGAAAATGCTCTAAATAAACAAACAAGCAAGCAAGCAAACAAACAAGGAAGTGAGCTTAATGTAAAACCACTGACGAAGTATGACAAGTAAGGTACATACATGATTACCTGCCCACAGGTTAGGAGGAGAAACAATAAATGCCAACTGTGTTAAAAGCTCAAAGTTAACATCAATAATAGACAAACTAAAACTGCACCACCTGATAGTACACAACAGAATTTCTACAAAATTCCTGACAAAGATAAATCAACATGA
The DNA here is from genome assembly GCF_008632895.1 of Mastomys coucha. NCBI lineage: Eukaryota > Metazoa > Chordata > Mammalia > Rodentia > Muridae > Mastomys > Mastomys coucha. Next base: position 5,180,345 of record NW_022196912.1, on the reverse strand, counting down.
ATCAATTATGAAGAATCAAACAAAGCTGTCAGAGCACAAACATTGTTCTATAGGATTTGAAGAGATGAGGCGAGACTAAATGCAACCTTGGGCTCTCGTAAAAGAACACTTCCCCACACCCCAGTGTGTGGAATCTGGAAACCTAGAGTAGAAGACAGGATGTATTAGTGTTAACCTCGTGGCTCTTTAGGAGACACTTTTGTTTGTAGGGTACATACACTCATGTACTAGGGAGTAAAAAGGCAACTTAGCTCGTAAAGAGCTGGAGGCCTCTGTAGCTTGGATTTTAAAAATCCTGAAAATCTCGACAGCACAAATTCTTGAAACATAAACACCACGAGACAAAAGAAAACTATGGTTAGGAAAAAAATGACTGCAATACATTACAAAGGGGCAGTGTATCCACAAATCAATATATGATCAATAGGCTAGTTGTAGGGGTATATAAGATGTGGAAAGACATTTCCAAACTAAGGAAATAAAAACAAAAACTACAGTGTGATAATTTTTATCTACCACATTATCCAAGATCCAAAAGATTCTTTACATACTAGTGTCATCAAGAAGAGGAAAGAATACCAGGTGATGGTGGTGCACACCTTTAATCCCAGGCCACCCTGGTCTACAGAGCAAGTTCCAGGACAGCCAGGGCTACACAGAGAAACCCTGTCTCAAAAAAACGGGGAGGGGGGAGACCCCCACAAAAAACCAAACCAAACAAATAAACAAAGAAAAAAGAAAGAAAAAGAGAGACAGACTGCTTATTGCTCTCTGGAAGGCTGTGTGGCAAGTTGTCACTCAGCTGTCCCATTTCTGACAACTGATCCTGCACCCATTTTCACACATGTGGAATATCAGTAGTACATATCAAGACATTCATTGCAGTAGCTACACTACTACGGAACAACCACCAAAATAATCGTCAACCAGCTACACAAGGAACTAGTTTGTGGCTGTTACAAAGTATAAAGCAATTCTATATAGTGTGATGAAGAGCTACTTCTAATATTCCAGGTTAGCAAACAAGTCAGAGCTGAGAATTACAGCTTAGTAAGAGTGCCTATTATGTATAAGGCCCAAACTGCAAAACAGACAAAACAATCAATCAATCAAATAAAAACCTTGTACAGATAACTATATATAGTACTTGTTTAGGGGACACATACACTTTCCATAGTTTAGGGAGTCAATTTGAAGAGGCTCTTTGTCTTAGTTAGGATTTTACTGCTATGAACAGACACCATGACCAAGGCAACTCTTATAAAGACGATATTTAACTGGGGCTGACTTACAGGTTATCATCAAGGTGCAAGAAGGTGTGGGAGGAGCTGAGAGTTCTACATCTTGTTCCAAAGGCAAACAGGAGAGACTAGGGTCTGAAAACCCATGGACATAGTGACACACCTACTGCCACCAACAAGCCCACACCTACTCCAATCCCCTAATAGTGTCACTCCCTGGGCCAAAGTCTTATTGGCTAACAAAAAGAGGGGATCACTGGAGAGATGGCTCAGTGGTTAAGAGAACTCTTCCAGAGGATTAGGTTCAATTTCTAGCATCTACATGATGGTTCACAACTCTAGTTCCAGGTGACCTAACATCTTCTGACCTCTTCAGGTACCAGGCAAACATATGGTATACAGACAGACATGCATGCAAAGTACTCAAACTCATAAAATAAAAAAAATTTAAAAAAAAAATGTTTTTCCTGGCTTCAACGGAACTATCATCTAACCAGTAGACAGAAAGCAGCTCCTTACTGACAGACGCTCCAGAGGAAAATAACAAAACTGCCGAATCACTGCTTTGTAATTGCTTAAATAAACTTAGCCACTGAATAGCAATTATCCCAATTTTAACTGAAAGAAAAAAAGCACAAGACATTAAATTTCCTCAAGAAAGAATAGGCCGGGCAGTGGTGGCGCACACTTTTAATCCCAGCACTTGGGAGACAGAGGCAGGCAGATTTCTGAGTTCAAGGCCAGCATGAGTAAGTTCCAGGACAGCCAGGACTACACAGAGAAACCCTGTCTGAAAAAAACAAAAATAGAAGCCCAAAGCACGATAGCATAATTAGCTGAAACTTTAGCTGTTATTTCACTTAAACATTGTTCTTAGCTGGGTGTCAGGGCACATCTTATTAACCCCAGCACACAAAAGGCTACGGCTGGAAGACTAAGAGTTTGAGGCCATTCTGGGATGCATCACAAAAACTGTTCTTTTTACATCATTTTTAAGTAAAGCCTTGAAAACTAAGTTTTGCACTGTAGTCAGAAAGTAGTCATCCCTTTTGTGCTTTAACACATGGTTAATTTTTACAAATGTTTCTGTCTAAAATGACCATGATAGTCTCTTGTCTTTGAAACAGGGCTTCATGCATTAGGCAAGAGGTCTATTTGAAGTAATAAAGTAAAAGACAAAGCGGTGGAAACAAGGTTCTGGGAATGTAGAAATAAAGTAAAAACAAGACTTTTGAGAAAGAAATAATAAGCCAGAACTACCTATAGTAGAGACATCTGCTTGTATAAGAAAAACAAAGTTTTTAAGATCAGGAGGGCTGGGCTGAACTAAAAGCTGACCAGAACATAACCTGTAAGAACAAGATTAGATGTTCTACCCCTTCCTGTACTGGGGTCCAAGAACACCCTGACCTTACAAAACTTCCGGGACTTTCCAGCACGACCCATTCCAGGGGCTTGCCAGGCACAAGAGTTAGGTAAGGGGGCAATGAAGCCAAAAACAGCCCCCATGAGCAAGCCAACCAATGCCTGAAGAGATTCTTTGTTTGATACTGCACCAATCAGAATAAGCCAACTAGCCCTATTGCCTCTGTAAAGTATAAAAGATGTGTGCTTTCTGAGTTCTGGGTTGCCTCTTCCTACCTGGATGAGCAACCCCACGAGCATTGGCAACGCACATTGGATCAATAAACCTTTTGTTATTGTAGCAATCCGTTGTCAAGCTGTGATTTGTGGGGTGGTCTTATATATGCACTTAGTCAGGATTTCTATGCTGTAGTGAAGCACCATGATCAAAAAGCACGTTGGAGGGAAAGGGTTTACTTGGTTCACACTTCCACATCACAGTCCATCACTGAAGGAAGCCAGGACAGGAACCCAAACAGGGCAGGAGCTGATGCCAAGGCCATGGAGGAGTGCTGCTTACTGGCTTGCTTCCCCTGATTTGCTCAGCCTGTTTTCTTATAGAGCCCAGGACCACTAGCCCAGGGTGGTACCACCCACAATGGGCTGGGCCCTTCCTCATCAATCAGTAATTAAGAAAACATCCTACAGCCCAATCTTATGGAGACATTTCCTCAACTGAGGCTTCTTCCTCTCTGATGACTATAGCTTCTATCAAGTTGACATAAAGCCAGGCTGTACATCTACCAACTGAGGTATAACTCCAGACCCTATAGCCTACATTTCAGAGTAAAATTTAAAAATCTCTAAAAAGAAAGCTTTTCCTAGTGTAGTTGAAATAGTCTGTCTTTTCTTGTGAATGGAGTTGGTACGGTTATCTATTGGCTTCTGGAAGAAATATGCTAAAAATCTCCCAATGTATCTTTAGTCATTTATTTAGCCTATAAACCTTTCTTTCTTTCCTTCTTTTTCTTTCTCTCTCTCTTTCCCTCTCTTTCCTTCCTTCTTTATTTTATTTTATTTTAGTTTTTTCGAGACAGGGTTTCTCTGTATAGCCCTGGCTGTCCAGCTCAGTAGACCAGGCTGGTCTCGAACTCAGAAATCTGCCTGCCTCTGCCTCCCAAGTGCTGGGATCAAAGGCATGCGCCACCACTGCCTGGTTAACCTTTATTTTATATACTGTGAAATGTTAAATAAGTACAGATCAAGGTTATTAATTTCTGGTGGATTATTCAGTTTATCATTATGTAATAGCTTTCTTAATTCTTCTCATAAAAATATAAACAAGCATTCTAATATCATCTTAAGCAGCAGAGCCATCACTCCTTTCTGAGACAGACTGTGTTATATATATCCTTGGAACTAGTGATATAGACCAAGGTGGCCTCAAACGTGATGGCCGTCCCACCTGTGTCTCCCTGTGATGGAAGGTATGTTACCAACCTTTACTTTTGGAAGTTGATTTGGCTTAGTTTTTCACACTAGTCTGTTAAAACTTCATAGTGCAGTGGTGGTCTCTGTCTTTAATCTCAGCACTTGGGAGGCAGAGGCAGGTAGATTTCTGAGTTTGAGGCCAGCCTGGTCTACAGAGTGAGTTCCAGGACAGCCAGGGCTATACAGAGAAACCCTGCCCTGAGAAAAACAAACAAACAAACAAACAAAAAACAAAAAACTTCATTGTGCTTTATTCCTTCTTTAATCTCTTAATATATTTATTTTTTATTTAATTTTGTTTCTTATTGTATGTGAATTCACAGGCCAGCTTTCTGGAGTTATCTCTTCTACCATGACTTCTCAGGACTGAACTCAGGTCAGGCTTGTGCAGCAAGTCCTTTACCCACGAGCTGCCTCACCCATCCTACTACTGTATAGACACTATACATCATCTTTACGATTTTTCTTTCATTGAGGTTTGTTTTTTTTTTTCATGACTGTTTGACTAGTGAGTACTTTTTCTAGTCACTATGTACAATTAGGGATATTTAATTTCTATCTAAGATGTTTTGAAAAATCCCAATGTCACACTTTTCTAAAAATATAATTTTATGTGTATAAACGTTTTCCTTGTATAAATGTATGTGCACCATGTGGTGGTATCTGTGGGAGTCAGAAGTGAACTTTGGATCTTGTGGAACTGGAGAGGAGAAGGCTGTGAGCTTGGAGTTGAACTCAGGTCCTCTTCAAGAGAAACAAGCATGTAACCACTGAGCCATCTCTCTAAGCCTCAATGCCATACTTCTTGTCCCTATGTGTATCCCTAAGTCTCAGGCCCAGCCTGAGACTTATCACATATAACCAGGGTCACAAAAGCCCTTGTGCTACCACGCAGCACTGTCTACTCACTGACTTTGTTTCTCTGATTTCTAGCACCCTTGACTTACTTCTTTATTCCTTAGGGTTTAGCTACAATTCTGCTTTTTCATTCTAGTATGTTTACAGTATGTGCACACATTGGACTGTATTTCTATCAGCTTAGATTAGCCATGCTTACACTAATTTTCTTAACACTCCAACATACAGTATTAGATGTATTATTCAAACCTCCCGTTCCTGCACCTTACCTGTTAATGAGGTAGACAGCCACCCATCGACCCCAGAGTTTACCCTCACTGTCAGCACAGCAAACATTAAAGACTTACAAGAAGCAAGGGAGGGAGCAGCACACCTTTCTCACTGTAGCCCAGCTGCTGTGCCAGCATAAGATAACCACCATAGGCTCATGTATTTGACTACTCTGGGAGAGAAACTGATAGAATCAGGATTAGGAGATGAGGCCTTGCTGGAGGAAGTGTGCCACGGGCTTTGAGGATTAAGAAGCAGAAGCCAGGCTCAGTAACTATCTCTCTGCTTGTAGATCAGGATATAGCTCTCAGCTGCTTCTCCAACACACTTGCCTGTCACATGCTCTCCACCATGATGACACTGGGTTAAGTCTCTGAAACTATACCCAGCCACAATTAGAATTTTTTTTTCTAGAGCTGCCTTGGTTTTGGTGTTTCTTCACGGCAATAGAACAGTGACTAAGACAATTGCCTTAACTGTTTTCACCTTTGCTGTGTCATATTTTAACAGAATTATAACCCCTGAAGGCAAGAGCTTTGCTTCACTGTTTCAGCTCAGTGCCCATTAAAGACTCAGCAAATGTTGATTCCTCTTTATGGAATTGTTTAATTTCCATAACTAGTGAGAACGATGATGTTTACTGAAGAAATAAAATGATATAAACTAAAAAGAAATAAAAAGGAACTGACCTAACTTTTCGTACCTTCAAATTTATAATTTTTTAACATTGTTTTTTGTTCCCTCTGAAATTATAGAGAAGTATTCCCCATAAATCCAGTGGTTCATGGTAGCTTCCAAATACTAAGTCCATGGGGTAAGGAAGGACTTAAGAAATAAACAGGTTTCTTTAGAGTAAATACTTAAAGACTTTATAATTAAGTAGCAATGAAAATGTATTAGGACACAAGTAATAATCTGGTTTCTATCTAGCATAAAGCTAAAATATCTTCACACACATACACACACACTTGTACTTATCTCAAGGGTTTGCAGAATATAGTTTATGGAAATTTACTGAAGTTACCCCCTGCACACACAAAGACTACCTATATTCCAAATTACTTACCAGAGACACAAATCAGACTGGAAATAGTCACGTCTGTGCTGGTAACGACGTGTGTTTAGAAACAGCTCCAAGTACTACAATGCAGAGAACTACCACTTGACAACTGTTTCCAACACAGCTGGGAGCCACCACAGCCTTTTCCAAATTAAAAATTCTCATGAATAAACTGAAGTAAAGACAAACTTATTTTAAACGCTCTTTAATTTTTTTTAACCTAAAGCAGGGGTATTTTAAGATAGAGAATCCACAAGCAAGCATATTCAATCTGCTTCTGAAAAGCAGATGTGACCTGCTACACACTGTGGAATCAGACTGTTCTGGGCTTACCTATGTTACAAAATTTCAAAAGTTAACCATTCAGTAAGGACAATGCTACATAATACCCTGCAATAATGTATTTGTTTATATAAACAGGTACATGTCTGCTAAATTTTCACCACCACTTAATCCCTCAAAAAAAGATAAATACATATTTTTTTGTTAAAGTTAAAATTACCAAGTGTCTTCAAAGAAGATCTGTTCCAGAAGTGATTACATTTTGTAGCTTTAACTTGAAAAGTAAAACTATCTCTCTCTTCCCCTCTTCCCACTTCAGCTGCCTCTCTCTGGGTTTTTGAGATAGGGTTTCTCTGTGTAGTCCTGGCTGTCCTCTTACTCAGGAGGCAGAGGCAGGCAGATCTGAGTGCTTGCTGAGATTAAAGGCATGAGCCACTATGTCCAACAACTTGCATAAGTTTTAATTATTTTCAAGCTCAATCCAAAATTAACTAGTTAAAGGGGTAATTAGAAAGCAGTGTTATGCCTGTGTAGCAGATGATATGACCAGAAAACCAAATTTATAATCACCACTGACCCAAATCAACAATCTTAACTTTAGACTAAGACTTGGAGAAGTCAATTAAATGCTGATTATCTTCACCTGTAGCCCTCACTGTAACTAAATTTTCCAAATTCCACTACAAAATTATTCTAGGAGACCTAAAACATGTAAAACTTGAAAGCATGGCAGTGAGTGCTACAGTAAGGCATATGCGAGCTGTTACCAACATGCAAAGGGGACATACATGATGAACACAGCTTAGAAAAATAGTATAGCCTGCCTCTAGTTTTATTTTCACATAAAATTTAGAAACTTCTAAATGTCTTTTACTGATTTATACTTACTGGAGAAAGGATAACCAAGATCAGGAAATTATGAAGCACAAGATGAGAATACAGCTATCTTATATATTTTTTAAAAATTAAGATTATTGCTGGGCATGGTGGCACACGCCTTTAATCCCAGCACTTGGGAGGCCAGAGGCAGGTGGATTTCTGAGTTTGAGGCCAGCCTGGTCTACAGAATGAGTTCCAGGACAGCCAGGGCTATAAAGAGAAACCCTGTCTCGAAAAACCAAAAAAATAAAATAAATACATAAATTTTAAGATTATTAAGTATATGTAAGGCTGTTCATTTGGTGTGCAGTTACCTACTGAGGTCAGAAAAGGATGGTGGATCCCCTAACACTGGAGGTACAGATGGATATGAAGGATGTGGTTACGAGGAACAGAACTCCGACCCTCTACATAAGCAGCAAATGACTGCTGAGCCATCTGTCTGGCTCCTATTTTATTCTTACAAGCATTATTAAATATTTAACTGAGGCTGGAGATGGCTCAGCAGTTAAGAGTACTTGTTGTTCATACACTGGACCCAAATCCAATTCCCAGCACCCACACAGCCACTCACAACCATCTATAACCCCAATTCCTCCCTTTGGCCTCCTCAGGGACCAGACACACAACTGATGTACAGAAACAAATGTAGGCACATCACCTAAATTATATATATGAGAAAAGATAATGCCGCTTTCCCAACAGCTCTCCTTCTTCCAATAAAGTAGTTGTCTTACATGACATCAGCGCTGCTTAGTTGTCTATAGCTAACTATGACCACAGTAATGTTTCTAAACAAACCAAAACCAAAACCAAAAAGCACCAGTATCATCTAACAAGATTTGTTACAGATTTGTCAGGACTGTACAAATCTTCAATGACTAAAGCAGAAGGATAAACTGTGTATGATCAGTTTTATAGGTTAAATTGCTAACTAAAGCACTATCTAAATACAAACTATATTAAGTACAGTTGTTGCCAGTAGTATTTTAGAGGCTTGTAGAAAAAATACAATGCAATGGGGCACAAAAGAAAATCAGTATTAACTGACAACACTTAGGTACAATGTAAAGACACCAGTTCTACAAAGACTGACCTTTGTTTAGAGCCTCGTGTTAGCCCTGCTCTTTTCAGAAATGTGTGTTTGTGTGTGTGCACACATATGGAAAATATACAGTAATGGCCTCTACTCTTTTTCCAATTGTTTAAAATATTTTGACAGTGTCTCCCTGACTTTGGAGCTCAATGGCTGGGTCTCTCTGCCTCTACCTCTCCAATACTAGGATTACAGACCCATGCTGCTGGGCCTTGCTAATTTCCATGGATCTTGAAGATCTGAATTAGGTCTTTATGCTTACACAGTAAAGGATTTTACCAACTGAGGCATCTCCTGACTTCAGTTTCATATTCTTAAACTTCAACTCCATTTACTAATTTTCCCTTTTGCCTACAAAATGGATAGAACTAAGTAGGCCAGCAAGTTGGCTCAGTAGGTGACAGTGCTTACTGGCTGACAATCTGAATTCTTTTAATGCCCAGAGCCCAAGGTGGAACGATTCTCTCTCTCTCTCTCTCTCTCTCTCTCTCTCTCTCTCTCTCTCTCTCTCTCTCTCTCACACACACACACACACACACACACACACACACACAAACACACACACACACACACACACACACGAGTGCATACGCACACATGCATATCGCGCACATGCACTTATTACATTTTTAAAAACAAAATGGAAATGTGTCAGGGGTGGAAAGATGGCTCAGAAGTTAAGAGTACTTGGCTACCCTTCCAGAGGTCCTGACCTCAATTCCCAGCAACCACATGGTGATTCATAACCATCTATATGAGATCCAGTGCCCTCTTCTAGCGTGAAGGCATATAGGCAAGCAGAATACTGTACACAAATAAATCTTTAAAAAATTTTTGAGGGGCTGGTGAGATGGCTCAGCGGGTAAGAGCAACGTCTGCTCTTCCAAAAGTCATGAGTTCAAATTCCAGCAACTACATGGTGGCTCACAATCACCCATAATGAAATCTGATGCCCTCTTCTGGTGCATCTGAAGATAGCTACAGTGTACTCATTTATAATAATAAATAAATCTTTAAAAAAAATATTTTTTTGAGATGAGTCATGGTTAAATATCTTAGTAATTCTTAGATTACTAACTGATAATAGCTAGTGCCTGGTAAAAACAACATCTCAATATTAGCTATTTTCATAATTGAGGTGGAACACTGGAAAAGAACAAAAATTACAGAATTAAATTCATAAATGACAAGGACTGACTGACTATAGGTAAAAACAAACACTGTCTCCTTTAACTACAGGTAGTCACCTTGTAAGGCTGTGAAATAGCCAACAATGTAAGGCATTTGTTAAAGCTGTAAAAAGTTCAAGAATATTGCCAGTTAGTGTGATTATTTTTTTTTTAAACTATAAAAGTACAAATACAACAAAGAACAACCGTCACTACGGATGTCAAAGCAACAGCTTTCACTGCTGGTCACAAAGGAAGTAAGGCTCTTCATTAAACTATCAAACACAAGGGAAGGTAGAATAAAAAACACTGCAGACGTTACAGACTTAACTCCACCAAACTAAGTAATAAATACAGAAATAAGATGAAGACGGGATCCATCAAGTAAGCCTTAAAGAAACAAGGAGGAAAGACACCTCAAGACAAAGAGTAGCCACTCTATCTCTGAAGAAGAGTCAGGCAACTTCTTCCAAGAGTAATAGAAGGATAAAAGCAGCACACAGTATTTAAGAACAACCCACTGGATCTGAAGAGGGCTCATAGGTCAAACACACAGGCTGCTCTTCGAGGACCTGGGTTCAGTTTCCAGCACCCACATAGCAGCTCATAAATGACATAACTCTGGCCCAGAGGATCTTGTACTGGCCTCTGAGGTCACCAGGCATGCCAGTAGTGCAAAGACATACACCCAGGTAAAACACCCACACACATTAAAATAAACTCAACAACAGTCCATCAAAACAACTAAGAACAATCTCTTGAGTGAACCAGAGATAGAGTAATACTATGTACTACAGAAGGAAATATACTTCTGGTACATATTTAGCATTACAGAATTATTACATACATTCATATTCTTAATAAGGTGAACACAAGTATGTTTTCAACGTCTATGCTCAATGCATACACAAATCACTGAACAACTTGTACAGTTTGCACACATCACCAATATAGACATCCTTAACCTTGATAATGTAAATGCAGAACTTAACTCCAGGACAGTATTTCAGTGAAAAGCAAGAACCACAATGACATCATTATGCTAAAGACAGTTCTACAGCTATGAACCAAAAATGGTTTAAGGGAATTAACATTTATAATCACCACAGAACTCAATAGACAATATCTAACAGTAACACAGAAACGATTGGAAAAGCTCTGAACGGCCAAATTCATCTACTTTACTCAAAACCTATCACTTGGGAGTACCAAATTTCCAAGTCTATATGCCTAATAGTACATGCAAATTTTCGAAAGACTACAAAATCAGGGCACAGCAGTTAACTGTAGGTACTGCTCTTGCAGAGGACCCAAGTTCATTCCTAGTACTGAGTTGTCACTGTATTTCTAGCTGTAGAAGGATCAGATGCCTCTAGTCTCTGGGGGCACCTATATTCATATAGACATGGAGACATTTTTGAGACTTATACCTGGAAATTACTAATAATCTTTTATTCCCATACATACAAACTGCTACACTAGACAAAGTACAAGACAGATCATGTAAGACTTAAAGACTCTGACTATAAAATATGATTGCTGTATTTGTAGTGGAAATGATTTATATAAAAGAAGCTATACACAGGCATGTGCTATCACAGAAGAGATTCAAGGATGATTAGGAGTTAAAGCTAGTATAAGCTACATAGTTGGAGTTGAGAGCTAGCCTGAGGTAAATGAAAACCCTGTTTCAAAGCTCTGAAGAGATAGCTCAGTGGTTAAGAGAAATGACTGCTCTTCCAGAGGTCCTGAGTTCAATAGCCAGCAACCACACATGGGGCTTACAACCATCTGTAAAAGGATCTGATGACTTATTTGTGTGTCTGAAGACAGCTACAGTGTACGCATATACACAAGGTAAATAAATAACTTTAAAAAAATAAAATCTCTGGAGAGATGACTCAGCTAAGTGAAGAACACTTGTTGGTCCTACAGACTTCATGGGTTCAATTCTCAGATGGTACCTGATGGTTCACAACCATCTGTAACTCCAATTTCCAACGCACTTCTGCTCTCTCTGGGCACCAACCGAGCACATGATGCACATACATACATTTATGCAGCACACACACACACACATAAAAATAATCATAATTAAATCAATTTTAAAAATTAAACAGGACCTGGCGAGATGGCTCAGCAGGTAAGAGCACTGACTGTTCTTCCGAAGGTCCTCAGTTCAAATCCCAGCAACCACATGGTGGCTCACAACCATCCATAATGAGATCTGACCACCCTCTTCTGGTGTGTCTGAAGACAGCTACAGTGTACTTAGATATAGTAATTTTATCTTTTAAAAAAAATTACACAAGCAAATAAAAAAAAAAACCCAACCTTGTTTTGTGGTTGAGGAAAAGGCATTAAGAAATAAATGCAGTTTAGAATTATGGGGTGGGTGTTCATTTGAATGGACAGTAGTAGAATTTTACAGGTAAGAAACAAACCTATGTAAGATGAAGAAATAGGTGTTCAAAGACAAGAGGCGGCATAAAAACATGACTGGAGGTACAGGGATGGTGAGCCTTTTTCAGGAACCTTTTTCATGGAGACTCCATAAGCAAAGTCTTCAGGATCTTAAAGGCACTAGCTAAATATTCAAGCCCACCAGAGGCTAGAGTACAAAATTATCTGTATGCAAGTCTATAGACTCTGTCAGATGGGATACAGAAATCAAGGCAGATAAATTCAATTTTGTGCTTATGTGGGCAAAAATATGAAATAATGTATTTTAATCTCCTACTTACAAGTTTTATCAATGTAAATGGAACATCACATTACAGAACAGCAGATGGCGCCAAAATGTAATTTAAAATACTGCTTTTGGGTTACTATAAATGAATACAATTAATTGAAACTGAAGGTAGGACCCAGGATCCATCATAGTAAAATGGAAGAATGTAAGTTAGAATAATAAAATATCAAAGTTTCATGTGGTACTTTTATTTTAAGAGAGGGCCACATTAAGTGCTGGGATTCTTTCTCTTGCTGTCCTATCAATTTTTCTAGCTGTCCACCAACAGTACAGAATCTCTCTTTTGTAATAAATCAACAAAACATATATATATATTTTTTAAAGTAAACAGACACTTAGTGGAAGACTTTGTGTTGTCCTCCCTGCCCCTGGGATAAAGTATATAGGGTTTAAACATATATACATATACATATATATATATTTTTTTTTTTTTTAAAGTAAACAGACACTTAATGGGAGACTTTGTATTGTCCCCACCAGCGATAAAGTATATAGGGTTTACAACTATGTTAGGTTGCACAGAAGTCAATATTGTTTTTGTTTCTTGGTGTTATAGGATTTCTGAGCACTTAATTCCAAATAATTACAGTATTTTCTGGATAGGTAATAATAGGCTTAGAGCTAAAGGCACCTGCTGGGCAAGACTGGCAAACTCAGATCTTCTCATTTTGATCCCTATTTTTATGCATACCTGCACACAAACCCATACATTAGCCTCCACCCCCTGACATACAGATACATTTAAAAACTCCTACCACTGCTCCAATTGGTTAGCTCTTGCCAGAGATCACATAACCAGGATATTAAAATTTGATTATTTCACACTGATGGCTAGCAAATGTAAATGTCAATTATTAATGTAAGATTTTAATAATTAAAAATTTTACCCTGGAATCCAACCAACACTAATCAAAACGTTAGCCTTGGGGTCAGCAAGACAACTTCAGTGAATAAACACTGCACAAGCCTAGACATCTCCTGATCCCTGGAATCCATGTAAAGGTAGTAGGAGAGAACCAGCTTGAGAAAGTTGTTCTCTGACCTCCATGGTGCCATGGCACCACCTCCCACCCCAACACACTAAAATACACAAACACTTCAGAAAAGGGTGAAAAGATATGACAAACCATAATCACACAGTTAGTTTGCTCCACTGGAAAAACGAGGGGTTCCCCACCCTATTTTTAAGCCTGAGACTGGGAAGTGCATACAGATGGTCTCAAACTCAGCTGCACACTGAGTGGCCTGCAGACCTATAAACATCTGATTAGCCACTGCAACTGATCTCACATACCCACCACCACTGCAGAGTAGGCGAGCCCAAGTCAATCTCAGGCAGCAGTTGTTTATTTTATGGAGGGGAAGATGTGGAGGTTGTGAAATGGCAGAATCAAAACCAGGTGAGTGCTGTACTGTGCCATACTGTAGGGAATCATCTCAGCTCCCTTTGGGAGGAAAGCCAGACTGCCATGCTGACAAACTGACAAGGAAAACACAGCAGCAACTGTGGAAAATTAGAAAGAACATTGGCTGTATGAGACTTTTTTATGTTTAAATACTGGATCAGATTTAATTTATACCTGAAAGTACCTTGAATTTTGAAAATGCTCCACAGCTGAAGATAGAAAACAAGGAGTAATAACACAAACCCGTATTATTAAAGAAATCAGGCAGCTGGGAGAAATGTGGAGAACTAAGAGGAAGAGTGAAAATCAAAACCTACTCTACTCAAGTCTAAATCTCAAACATGCATGTACAATGTATACTTCTTTCTTTAGATCCCCCTTAATAGCAATTATCATAGCAACACAGATATTACTGCTAATTAGCAACTAGAACAAATCTAAAACAATTGTTCAAAGACTTAACATTAACATTAGTTTCAAATAATTTTGTTTTTTGTTTTTGCTGCATTAGAGTCTGTGTAAATGTAGGAAATAAAATCCAAATGAAGCTCTTGTTAAATTAGCTCAATAAAAAGTAGAACTGTCATGCTAGGCAGTGGTGGCACATGCCTTTAATCCCAGCACTTTTGGGAGGCAGAGGCAGGTGGATTTCTGAGTTTGAGATCAGCTTGGTCTACAGAGTGAGTTCCAGGACAGCTAGGGCTACACAGAGAAACCGTGACGGGGGGTGGGGAGGAGTAGGAATGTCATGAGTCATAGAGCAGACAATAACGGCCAGGCCAGCAGAGGCACACCTATAACCCCAGGAATGTCCATAGTCAGAGACTGAGGCAGAAGAAGAGCAATGTATCAAGGCAAGCCTGGGCTACCACAACACAGGGAAACCTCATCGTAAAAACAAAACAAAATAAAACAACTTCCCCCAATACGCTAATTATTAAATAAGAACTCTACTTAAGCCTCTTTTTTTTTTGGGGGGGGGGTTTGCTGGTTTTATAGAAGATGTTCTAATGTAAGGTTGGCAGAGACCACAGCAAATAAAATATATTTTAATTTCTAGTTAAATAGCTCATTTACATGGGTCTGAAACCACTCAGTTATAGAAACCTTCAGTGCACTCTATACACTCAGATCATGAAAGCATCAATTTAGTAGGATGTCCTAAATATGATTTATAAGTGGCTTCTAATACAGGAAGCCTAAGTAAAGGATTTTATTTAACGTTCCAGTATTTTTATTAAACCTAACTGGGGTTCTAGTACAACATTTTTTCAAAAGTATAGACTAATTTTTAAGAAATACAGCATCCTCCTCCGCACAAAGGTAAATCTAAAACAATATTTACGGTTTTGCTATTATTAAACAAATAATTAACAAAAAATGGTATATTTGCTGGCATCTTAAACTTACCTCAATTAAAAAGTTATCAATTTGATCATGTTTACAAAAGCATGTGAATGAAACCTCATAGATACTCAGTTTGTAATACCAAACTAATTGTAATAAATATAATCCATCCTAAAAAGTATTCCTATTCATTAAATAAGTTAGTTGTATGCTAGGTGTGGTGGCAAATGCTTATAATCCCAGCACTTGAGGCATAGGCAGGAAAACTGCTAGGAGTCTGAGGCTAACCTGTCATCTGCCAGGCCATGAGAGTGAGACCCCTTTTACAAAAACAAAATCAAAAATTAACACAAATTAAAAGCACAAAAATTAGCATGTTATTTATAAATAATAGTGGCTTCTGTCAAGATTGAGTATAAATCCATAAAGATTAGGTAAATGTCTAGTTTTTTCAGTAGGTCAATGGCAGATTTATACATTAGGGATTCTAACACAAAAGAATGGAGGATGGACATAAAAGAAGCAAGACTTTGGGATTTAATTCTGCTTTTCAGATCCTCGTATAAAGCTCTCTACTTGCTATCTGAAACCAGAACACACTTTTGGCCTGTTTTTGCAAAGTGTTTTTTTTTTAAAAAAGGGAAGTGACATATGCTGAGACATCTAAGTAAATTAAAAACACCCATGTACTTTATAGTTATTTCCTAAACTATAACCGAACACAGGAGTCTTCATTGTACATATGAAGCACCATACTATCCCTAAGAAATCTGAAAACAAAGTATGCATGAGTGCAGCAACAACTGCCGTGGTTCCATGTGGGACAGACTGGACACAGTAGAGGTGATGAGCATCTAGAAGCCCTACACACCACTGAATGGACTAGGTTCTGGGACCTCTAGGACACATTTTTAAGACAAAGAATGCCCTTCCTCACCATTTCCTGCTAGATGGAAAGCTGGAGCACGTATAGATAATTTGCAACATAAAACCATTTAAGAGAGTGGAGTGAAGCTGGGCAGTGGTGGCGCCCACCTTTAATCCCGAGGATTTGGGAGGCAGAGGCAGTCGGATTTCTAAGTTCGAGGCCAGCCTGGTCTACAGAGTGAGTTTCAGGACAGCCAGGGCTATATAGGGAAACCCTGTCTCAAAAAAACACAAAAAGGAGAGAGGAGGGGAGGGGAGGGAAAGGGAAGGGAGGGAGGAGTGGATGATGTCACCGTGGCGCTTTCTTACCAACTGTAGCTGCTGCTAACTTGTCTCTGACTCTTCATCTCTTTCACCTTTCCCCTGCCTGCCCTCCTGGGTATGTGATTGATGATGCCTGTATGTGTGCACACAGAGGCCAGAGGGTCAAGGCTGGGTGTACTGCTCTATTGTTCTCCACTTTATTTTTAGAGTTTTTTTCATGCACATGTGCTTGTGGGTGGGCATGTATGTGGGAGGTGCCTGTGGAGGCTAGCAGAGAGGACACTGGATTCCCAGGATCTGGAGTTACAGATTGCTGTAAGCTGTCTTCTGAGAACCAAACTTTAGACTTCTGAAAAAGCAGCAAGCACTCTTAACTGCTGAGCTATCTCTGCAGCTTGATCTCTCACTGAATCTGGAGGGCATCAACAGACCCAGGGAGTCCCCCATCTCTGTCCCTCCAGGTGTCATGCACACTGGGACTCACGATCTACTCTTCCAAGTCCATAAATATTTTCAAAACTTGTTGAGGGGAAAGGGTCATTACCAATTTTGACAGATCGAATTTTAAAGGTAGCTTTAAATTATATGTACATGTATATGTGTGTGTAAGACTACGTGCATGTAAGTGTACAGTTTTTGCAGAATTCAAAAATCGGATTTTCCGGGGCTGACGTTTTGAGTCACTTATTGAGTGACCTTATGTGGGTGCTGGGAGTCAAACTCATGTCCTCTGCAAGAGCAGTAAACCAATGAGCCACTTCAGCCCCAAATTAATTCTAATTAATAGTTACACAGAGTCAAAGAATTCACTATGTTCATATAAAATCTTCAACAAACCTAAGATACTGGTGAAAACAGAATGGCTATTACAATCAAACTGTTCAAACAGATTTTACTTAAGAAATAAAATATAAGCGGAACTTATCTGTAACCTTCCTGAGCCTCACTCTCACAACTGTAAGATGGCAGAAAAATAACCACTTATTGGAATTACTTGTGAGGATTAAATAAAAAAGAGAAAGGAGGCAAAGGAAAAAAAAAGTTAAAAAGTATTACCTGGGAAATAAATCTAAATGGTTGTTTTAAACGCTATAAACAAGACCTGGAAAGGTGGTCAGTGCTAAAGAGAACTTGCTGCTCTTGCAAGCACCCAAGTTTAGCTCCCTGCGCCCACAGGGCAACCCACACCCATCTGTAACTCCACTTCCAGGGGATCCCTCTGGCCTCTGTGAATGATGCACACACATATAGGCAAGCACATGCTCCTTAACACTGCTAATTACTAGCTGAAGGGTCAAAAGGAGACCTCTGAAAGCTTACTGAACACTTAATGATTATACTGGAAATGACAAACACATGTTTATTTACAGCTCTTTGGTCAGAAATACTTATGTGGGCCAATGACTGTGGCCCAGACAGTGGCAGGTGAAAGGGCAACAACAGCAACATTCTGTAGTTAAATGGCAGCGATACTGCCATGTGTGCCCTAGGTGGCCCTAAGGCACAAGCAACTTAGATGAAGTGTCTCCTAACGATCCTCACTCCTGCCATCTCCCCCATAACCCATCTGCCCATGTGACTCAATTCTCTTCAGCTGACAGAGGTAAACTAGGTTCACTTTATAGGCTGTTTCTGTATAATATATAGGAACCACTTCCAGATGGATAGACTAGTATTGCTACTCCATTCTAGGCACCACTGAAGGGCAGTGATAAGGAACATAGCCAGACATACAATTATATACCAATCCAAAAACTGTGGTCAATGGTCAAAGGAATTTGATCCGCAACTCAAAGTTGGGGAGGAAGAAATCTGGAGAAGGTATATGATTAAACCTGAGTGAGCAAGCCCCAAGATGTTTGTGTTAATATGTAAATAAATGCCCAGCAAAGGTGGCATCAGCAGAGAAGGATTTTAGTAAATACTCGTGATAGCCTTCCCTGGTAGTGATCAATGGACTCATGAATAAAGTATCCATAAGCAAGTAGCAAGCATAGAGGTTATATCTGGGCTTAGAGGGGAGAAGGAATGCTGGTTTCACTGTAGGTGCTGCTGCGTGTCAGCAGTGGAGACCAATATTTAATCCTGACATGGCACTGTTCCCACGGTAGAAGGTTGATGTCACTGGAGCACTTTCATAATGGAAGAGTAGCATCTTATCTGCCATAGACAAAACCTAGCAAATGCTTGTGAAATTCACTGAATATACATACCACCCTAAAACAGCTTGGTTTTATAGAATAATAGTCTTTTTTCTGGGTTGGAGAAATAGTTCAAGTTAAGAGCACTGGCCACTTTTCCAGAGGACCTGGGTTCAATTCCCAGCACCCACAGGGCAGCTCACAACTGTTTGTAACTCCAGTTCTAGAGGATCTGGTACCTTTACAGACATACATGCAGGCAAAACACCAATGAATATACAATAAAAATATATAAATCTCATAAGAAAAAGAATAATAGTCTTTGAAGATTGTTAATACTTTGTAGTGATGGGGAAAGGATGTGCAAGCAACTGTGTATTCTCTGAATTAGTATTTAACATATGTCCTTCATATAGCCAGGATTCACAGGCCTAAGAATCAAGAGACAAACATGAGACTGCTCTTTTGCCTTCAGTGACCCACAAAGTTGTGTCACTGTGAACACACACTCTTCTGGCCTGGGGAGCTCAGCTCCAGGAGGAGGAACAAATGCTCCCATCAGGAAATAAAGTAATTCCACTGAAATGCAAGGTAACACTGGCATGTGGCTGCTTTGAACACTCATGTTTTTGAATCAAAAAGCAAGAGTTATGAGGCTGAGTATTTTATCTGGATCACTAAGAGGAAACTGGTCTATTACTAGTAACCCTGCAAGGGAAAAGAAAAAGCATGTCTGAAATACAGGGGATTCTCCAGGTCATATCATAGTATCAACTGTTTATGTAATAAAAGTCAACAGAAAATTACAACTCAGTTATCCTGACCTTCAGAAATCAGGAACTGCAACCAGCTGAGGTACTTGCTAAGGCGAAAAGAATACAGAGTAGGCAGCAAAAGGAGACGGTTATGAACAGCAGCTAGAAGCATCTAAGTAGTACAGAAACAAGGAAATGTTTCTTCCTCGTTTGTGTATATGCAGAACATATATGATCCTTTGTCAACAGGGTAAGTACACTGTAGTCAAGACATGCATGATAAGCACACTAGCACTGAGCTATACCTCATTCCCTATTATCTTTTCTTCTTCTTTTTTTAAAGACAGGGTCTTCTAAGTAGCTCTGGCTGTCCAGGAACTGAGAGATCCAAATGCTTCTGCCTCCCTATTGCTGGGATTAAAGATGTAAGATTTATTTACAAGGATTATCTCTAATGAGATTATGTCAAATATGGTTGTGTACGCCTTTAATCCCAGCACTCAGGAAGCAGAGGCAGGTGGATTTCTGTGAGCTGGAGGACAACCAGAGATTATATATATGACTTAAGAAAATAAATTTGGGAGCTGGCGCGATGGCTCAGGGAGTAAAAGTACTGACTGCTCTTCCAAAGGTCCTGAGTTCAAATCCCAGCAACCACATGGTGGCTCACAACTACCCGTAATGAGATCTGATGCCCTCTTCTGAAGACCGCTACAGTGTACTTATGTATAATAAATAAATCTTTGGGCCAGAAAAAACAGGGACTTCAAGCAGAGGTCCTAAAATTCAATTCCCAACAATCACATGAAGGCTCACAACTATCTATAGCTACAATGCACTCATATACATAAAATAAATAAAATCTTTAAAAAAATAAATTTGGGTACCAAGTTGGAAGTAGGTAAAGTTATAACGGTTAATTTTATATATCAATTTGGGGAGTGTCTTGGGATAAGATGAAAATTTAAAGCAGCAAACTATTAAGTAAATAAATAGCTCTCTATAGTGCTGAATGGATCTCATCTCAGTAGCTAAAGATTTGAATGGAACCAAAAGACCTATAGCCTCCAAACTTTATCTGCACCATCAACTTTTCTGGGTCTCAAGCCTGCTAAGACCACACATATTTTAAATGCCATAGATCACATAACTGCATGAGCCAGTTTCTTAGTAACAAATGCATGTATTAATATATACATACTTGGTAATAAAAGGAACAAAAATACAGAATCTTGTGATTCACAAGATTATAAAGCAATGTTACTATGAGTGTGTTAATGGAGAAGTCAGCCCATTATTTTTCTCATTACATGACCAAATCAAAATTAAAAAACAAAAACAAAAACTAATGAGGAAAAGATTTGTTTTAGCTTGTGATTTCAGAGTTTATAATCCATAATGGTGGGAAACTATGGTGAAATATCTCTGTGGCAGATGCTAGCTCCTGTCATGTCTTTGCTAAAAGCTAGACCAAACCTAGGGCTAGGCTATGCCTTCAAACAGCCCAGTTCCCCTTTCAAAAAGCCCCACACCTTTCCAAAATAGTACCACAGGCTGAGAACTGAGTACCCAATAAATACACAAGCTTATAGGAGAAATTTCAAATAAAGCATTACTTTTCACAAAAAGTATGCCATATTGACATTTAAGTTTAGTGCTAGAGTTTCTAAAGGACTATTTTTATTTTTACATTTCTCTCTAGTTTTGTATTTGTGTGGATAGATTTTTGTGAGGAAATCAGAGGACAATCTGCAAGAATCCCTTCTCTCCTTCTACCATGTGGGACCCAGGGGCTTAGTGGCAGGTGCTACTGTCCACTGAGCCATCTTGCTTACCCTTATTTTATGCCACAGCCGTATTAAAAGCTATAACCCCCTTTAACGTGACTAGGGTTAGCTTGATAACTTTGAAACAGTCTTGAAATAAAAAAAAGCTTGCTAAAACAGAGTAATGGCAGGGTCATACTTTGGTTTCAGTGTAAACACTGGCAAGTTTACCACTTTCCTTGTAGGCTTTACTGGGAGGAGGTTGTAGGGGTGCTGCAAACTGACTCCAAGGCTGTGTGTATGATGGCAAATACTCTAACACTGACTACACCCTCAGCTCTCACTTTGTGATTAGATGGGTCCCTTATCTCTTTTAATGTCATGCTGGGAAGGCATGTCATCCTTGGGAAGACACTTCTAGAAAACTAATATTTAAACAGGCAAAGATTAAGGTAGTAGAGCTTCCACCTTTTCATATGCAGCCTTCTCACTTAAATCATCATCTTAGGTTTGAAGACCCTTATCTGTATCTTTCTCTAATCTTTCCCCAGCTCTGCCTTGATGGTAGAAACAGTCTATGCCTAACTGCAGACACAGGACAGGAGCTGGATGTCTAACTGGTTTTATCAAAGTCTTACTTATCCTACTCTAGGTCTACTCCTGCTATGATCCAGACTTCAGAGGAGCTCATAATTCTAAATCATCTTTCTGGGATTCTTTGACACATTTAGCTTGTTCCTTGTACCTTCACGCAGGCTTACTTTCAACTTTACTGGGCACATTAAATTTGTTACACCTTACTTTTTGATTTCCAAAGTGATTTTGTGGTATGCATGTGTGATATTTTCCCTTCCTGTTTTTTGAGTTCAGACATGTACAAAATTGTTTTAATATAGTAAGGTGTGTGTGTGTGTGTGTGTGTGTGTGTGTGTGTGTGTGTAATACAGCAGGAGGAAACAAAGACATACACTCCTGGAACTGGAACTACAGAGGGCTGTGAACCATGCAGTGCTGGGATTGGAACCAGGCACTCTGGCAGAGCAGCCAGTACTCTTATACACTGAGGCAGGTTTCCAACTACAACTTGCAACTTGTATTTTTATAAAAGACCTTTCTGAACTCTTAAATACTGCTAGTCCACTAACTGTGGCTGACTGCACTTCTACTCCCTTGTTAGTACAACTGTTAGTCAACTGCCTACTGCTCCCCGTGCTGCTGGTCCTTATCCTTAGGACCCAGCGTATCATTTACTATCTACCTGTGTGCAAGCGAAGCTCCTCAGGGAAAGTCTTCTATCATTTTATAGACAAATAACAAAATCTTAAAATT
Organism: Mastomys coucha; assembly: GCF_008632895.1. Taxonomy (NCBI): domain Eukaryota; kingdom Metazoa; phylum Chordata; class Mammalia; order Rodentia; family Muridae; genus Mastomys; species Mastomys coucha. Next base: position 5,157,968 of record NW_022196912.1, on the reverse strand, counting down.
CCCCCCCTTTTATCTTTTCCGAAACAAGATCTCAACTCTGTAGCCCAGACTGGCCTCAAACTCAGTCTAGCTACCTCTTCTTCCTGAAGACTGAGATTATAAGGTATGTGTCACTATGCTTGGCTGTAAGGAAATCAGTAGAAGGATTTAAACACAGTAAGTCTCTTGTATTAAGTAAAGCTTATCACATAAACATAAAAAAAAATCAAAGTACACCTTTTTATGTTTTTTATAAAAAATGTGTTTTATGCTTTTTTATGTTTTTATATTGCAAATATTTCTAAATGACTAACTAGATTGTTTTTATTCTTAGAAATATCGTACAGACTGGGCATGGTGGTGCAAGTCTTTAATTCTAGAATTTAATTCCAGATTTGAGTTCATAGTGAGACTCTGTCTCAAAAGAAAAAAAAAATACATTCATTCATCAGAAAAATCTTGCTCACTGATGAGTTCTCTTGAGAAAATTCACATAGGATATAATATCAAGACTCATAAACCAGGTCCATGTACCTTTAGTCCCAGCACTCTGCAAAGACAGGTGGATCTCTGAGTCTGAGGCCAGCCTGGTCTGGTACAGCAAGGCTATAAAGAAATCCTGTCTCAAAAACACAAAACAACAACAACAACAACAACAACAAAAAGACTTCTAGCCTGTTGGGGGAGGGAATGTTGGGGTTCCTAGGGAAAGTGGGAAGGAGAAGTTCAAGATTCCTGGGGTATGTCAGGAAAGTACTGGATGTGGCCAGGCAGTGGTGGTGCACACCTTTAATCCCAGCACTTGGGAGGAAGAGGCAGAGGCAGGCGGATTCCCCAGTTCGAGGCCAGCCTGGTCTACAGAGTGAGTACCAGGACAGCCGGGGCTATACAGAGAAACCCTGTCTAGCAAAACCAAAATAAATAAATAAATAAATAAATAAATAAATAAATAAATAACAAAAAAGCCTGAGTAATATATGAGAGCGTTATGGGATAAGTTGGAGGGTATGGATTTGATTAAAACACATTAATCATATACGTTGTATACACATAAAATTGCAAAATTAAAAGAATTTGTAAAAGAGATTACCAAAAGAATGCCCAAAATACACTTTATGTATGAAATTCTCAAACAATAAGATTTTTTAAAACGAGAATTGGGCTGGAGAGGTAACTCAGTGGTTAAGAGCACTGACTGCTCTTCCTAAGGTCCTGAGTTCAAATCCCATAACCACATAATGGCTCATAACCATCCATAATGAGATCTGATGCTCTCTTCTGGTGTGTTTGAAGACAGCCACAGGATACTTAAGATATAATAAATAAATCTTTAAAAGAAAAAAAAAAAAACACCCAGAATTATAGGCTGAGATTTCACTTACACAACTGACCTTGCTATTATTAACATCAGAGTACAGAGTAGCAGTATCCAATAAAATCTAATATGAGGACTGTGAATTCAACTCAGTTACAGCAAAATACTTACTTAGGAAGCATGAAGCCCTGTGTGTGATGCCCAATAATATCGTGTATACTGGGCATGTGGGACACACCTGTAATCCCAGAAAGAAAGATCTGGAGTTCAAGTTCATCTTTAACTACACAGCAAGTGGAGGCCAGTCTGAGCTATATCTGATACCTCATATAAAAAGCACAAAGAGGTCTGCATGGGGCTGGCGAGAAGGCTCAGAGGGTAAGTGCACTGACTGCTTTTCCGAAGGTCCTGAGTTCGGATCCCAGCAACCACGGCTCACAACCACCCTTGATGAGATCTGATGCCCTCTTCTGGGGTGTCTGAAGACAGCTACAGTGTGTTGCGCCGGATCCGGAAGCCGTCCTGAGTTCAATTCCCAGCAGCCACAGGGTGGCACATGGCCATCTGCACAGCTGCAGCATACTCATACACACAGGATAAAATAAATAAATCTTTAAAAAAAAAAAGCACAAGGAGCTTTCTACAATGAAAACCTTCCCTATCTGTGCAGCTTACCATAGTAGTCACGGTAACATTAAAAAAAAAAAACAAAAAAAAAAAAACCTGATACATCCTTTTCCACAACCATCCCAACTCACGCAGGCAGCTTGGGTGTAGAGAGCCACAGAATATTTCTTCAAGACGGTTAGTACGTCATAGTTACAAGTGTAGTTGATATACTTGTAAACAAGGAAAATAGGATTCTTAAGCTGGACACAATGGTGCATGCCTATAACTCTAGCATTCAGGAGTGCAGAGGCAGGAGTATTACAAGTTTAAGACTAGCCTGGGCAATAGAGCAAAACAAAATAGCATTTTTGACATAATAAACTCCTCTCTCTTCCACTTTTGTTGAAGTCTGAAACTTTGGTTCTATTTTTAAAATAAGGGGTGAGAGTGAGTGTGTGTGTAGGGGGAGAAAGATATCTATCAATATATTTAACAATTTTGTGCTCTTCACTATATTGCGTATTTCATCCCATCTGGTTTATATTTCTGTAAGAAATACACCCCTTGCTTCTTGCATCAAGGTTTCCTAGGTAACTAATTTTTAGTTTTGTGTGCATCCTTATTTTGAGCCTCATCTTGATTGCTAATAGTTAAAGGAGCTATAGAAGTCGTCGTAAACAACCACACTATATTTCAAAGAGCATCCTATTATCTTCTGAAAGTGGTGTCTACTACTATTTTTTTTGTTTGTTTTTCATTTTCATTATTTGAACTTCTAGAAGTAGTATTTGGATTTTATTCTATTAGAGAAGCAATTGTTCCACAATCTGCAAATTCAATTTGAAACTCAGTCATATCAAAACTTTACTTCTGAGGGGAAAAACTTATAAAAATATTTATGTAAGTATTTTGCCTACACGTGTATATGTGTACCATGTACATGGCCCAGTACCTGAGGGGGCCAGAAAAGGGAATCAGATTCCTTGGAACTGAAGTTAGAGACAGTTTTGAGTTATGAAAACAGAACCTGGGTTCTCTGCAAGACCAGCAGTGTTCTTAACCATTAAACTGTATCTCCAGTCCTCTGGAATAAAAAATCTTTTAATCATCACCTCATTGGATACTGTTTCTCTACTAATCTTTAAAACTATTTGGACAAAAGACATACTCTCATTCAAGAGAGTGTTTCAATAATATTCAATAAAGGTGTTAATTTCTTCTTAAGGTTAGTGTTCCTGTGTATTTCTTAACTGGTTTGCAAATTAACTGCAACAAAGTTTCTGAGAGATGGAAAGTGTGTTTAGCCCATTCTAGCCACTTTTCATTTGCTGCCCCCTCTAAACTCAAACTTTCCATCCTAGAAATGAGGTCTTCAATTACAATAGGTAACTTTTCTTTATCACCACCAGGTTAGCACAACTTATATCCAGAAGATTTTAACATTTTTTTAAACTACTATGACATGTAATGTCCCTAAGGATATCCTCTTTTTTTTTTTTTTTTCCGAGACAGTGTTTCTCTGTGTAGCCCTGGCTGTCCTGGAACTCACTCTGTAGACCAGGCTGGCCTCGAATTCAGAAATCCGCCTGCCTCTGCCTCCCAAGTGCTGGGATTAAAGGCATGCGCCACCACCGCCCGGCTGGCTATCCTCTTTTAAATTCTTCGACTCTACACTCTAGTTTCTTGGGTGGCAAACACTAATTTTGTACCCTCCCAAATGTCCATAAATACAGTTTGGGTTTCTACTATATAGGAAAATACCCTTAGCAATGTCTTATTTCCACGCCATATTCCAGTAGACTTCTCTATTTACTAAGCACACAACTAGCTAATACATTGGCTTTTGTTTTTCTTTTAAGACCAAAATGATGGCTTACACCTTTGATTTGTTCTTTCAAGTTTTCAGCAAGTAAGTTTCTTAGAATTATCCCCTAATGACAGGGCACTTGAGGGTGTTTCTAACCTTCTACTACTACAAAATAATCTGGTTATATGTCATGTGGCAGGTATTTAAGATAAGTCTTAGGAAAGATTATCTGCTGGTCAAATATTGAATATATTCTTAATGGTAGAAAGTATTGCTCAATGACGTTCATAGGCACTACTGCAAGTTATATTCTCACAGGAATATATCACAGCCTCACTACAGCATGAAGTTCAGCAGGATTTGCCTTTTTACGGGTGGCTTGGTTCACTTAGCAAAACATCTTCAAGCTTTATTCATGGTGTGTGCCATGCTTTTTATGTACATTCCACATTGTGTATCCCATTTCCACCACAGCCAGCAGAACACAGCATCCAACCTTTATGTTTCTAATAAGTAAACTATAGCATTATAACTTTAATTTCCGCTTCTGTGAATAAGGCTGGCAACTTCTCATAGAAAATTACATCTAGGTGTTTTTTAAGTCTAAGAACTACCTATTTGAATTATTATCCACTTCTGGAGAGGTGCTGTGCTAGAAAGACTGTGATATATAATTCACTTATGTCTTATTCATTTTTTTAAAAAGATTTATTTACCTTATGTATGTGAGTACACTGTCGATTTCTTCAGACACACCAGGTGAGGGCATCTGATCCCTTTACAGATGGTTGTGAGCCACTATGTGGTTGCTAGGAATTGAACTCAGGACCTCTGGAAGAGCAATTAGTGCTCTTAACTGCTGAGCCATCTCTCCAGCTCCTCGTTTTATTCATTTTTAATTCTAGTTTTAGGATGCAAATATACATTTGCTACAAATCTAAACATACTGAACAACCCAACAATAACCATTCTGCTTTTTACAAATATAATTAATTGAGATGCTCAATACAAATGCATTCATAGGCCAACTGTATACATTAGGCAAGCCTTCTACAACTGAGCTAAATGAACATCTGCTCAATAATTGGGTTTTTTGTTTTTGTTTTTAAATTTGAAGATAGTGCCTTGCTTTGTAAGCCAGGCTGCCCTGGAACTCACAGCAATTGTGAGCTGTTCTCACTGTACCATGATGTTCAACTATACCTGTCCTTTTATGTGTGGCTTGGTTCACTCAGCATAACTTCAAGCTTTATTTATAGTGCATCACATACTTCTTAAAGGCTGGAAGGCTCAATATTCCAAACACACACCACATTCATTATCCATTCAGACTGGCATTTATTTGACTTTTATTTTAAAGATTTATTTATTTTATGCATATGAGTACACCATTGCTCTCTTCAGACACACCAGAAGACCCCATTAGGGAATTGAACTCAGGACCTCTGGTAGAGCAGTCAGTGCTCTTAACCACTGAGCCATCTCTCCAGCCCTGGTTTTTGTTCTTTCGACAAGACTCTTACCCAGGCTGGCCCTGTAGTTTTTCAATCCTCCTGCCTCTGCCTCCCAAGTGCTGAGATTGCAATATCTGTCTTTAAAATAGTGCTTTTTAGTTTTATTACCATTGTGTGTGTGCAAACAGTAAGCTGGGGAGCATGTAAAGAAGTGAACAACCGTGGAATCTGCTCTCTCCTTCCACCTTAAGTGGGATCTGGGAATCAAACTCAGGTCTGCATAACAAGCACCTTTACAAATGAAGCCATCTTACCAGCTACAAGAATATTTTTTTAATGTAGTAAACTGTACCAAATAATTTATTACTTCTTATTTGAGTTGGTTTGTTTATTGGCCTGGTAATATCATGCAGAGTCTTGTGCATGCTAGAGAGGTGCTCTACCACTAACTATATATACCTAGTTCAAATCATTTAAATGCATCCCCTATACTAAACTTATAAAAAGACATCTTCTATATTAATTTTTAAAATTTATTTTATGTACAAGTATTTAGCCTGCTAAATTCATATTTAGTATCCATTAATCCATGTAGATCATGTTAAAAACAATTTTTTTCTTATACACTTTGGAACTGGCATGTCTATTATTTAATTTTAATTTATAAAATTTCCTCATGGAGAACTGCTATTTTCAATGTTACTTTGCTACACCAAAATACAAAAACAAAAAACAGTATGTTTTCTCATTTGTTCAAGCATCAAAATTGCCTAATAACACATTTCTTAGAAAAAAATCCTTGTGAGGTGATTCAGAAATATAAAGGGAACTTTCAGAACAAAAATATATGTTTTCTTTAATACTGCAAGAACTAAAACCCATTAACATCTAGAGAAAGAAAATTTACATGCAATGGTACATAGAGCAAAACTTAAGCAGACTTAAGACCAAACAAACATGCCTCATCATTAAGAAAGAAAAAGATAAAGAGCCTAATCTGAGGCAGAGCCCTCTCCTCGTATGCTGGAAGGCCTGAATTCAGTCCCCTTGCTGAAAAGCTGAAACAAAACAAATAGTGGCCTTAATTCACATTAAGAGAAATATCCTGATGGTATTTTTTTCCAGCAAAACTAGTTCTGCATATATATCATAGAAATCAGTTAATCACGTGCAGTAACATTAAGTTACAACCCTATATGGCACATGATTGACTATAATTTCCATAAATTACCTATTTCTTTATTTGCCAATTATTTTACAAGAACAATAATAAAAGTAGAATATTCCCCATCCTCCTACTGGTTTAACAGCATTTAATTGTGGTATCTTTTTTTGTTTGTTTTTTTGGGGGGTTTTGTTTTGTTTTGTTTTTTGTTTTTTGAGACAGGGTTTCTCTGTGTAGCCCTGGCTGTCCTGGAACTCACTCTGTAGACCAGGCTGACCTCAACTCAGAAATCCACCTGCCTCTGCCTCCCAAGTGCTGGGATTAAAGGTATGCGCCACCACTGTCTGCCAGTCTAATTATGGTACCTTTAAAATTTCTTTTATATGTTTATTTATCACTGACCCAAATTTATTACTTGACTTGTATCTTTATCCTTTTGGTTATTTGTTATTCTGATGAGGCAGTGAGAATACTCTGCATTCTTTCTCTGTAGTGTAGGCAGGCCTTGAACTTGTAACCCTCTTACACTAGACTCCAGAAGAGCTGGGCTATAGGCCTGTGTTTTACTATTTTAATGAGTTACATCTACTGACATGTTCTGACAGGATTAGAGGGCTGTGGATACCACTTTCTCCTATCATGGCCTCTGCATTTCTTTGAGTCCTTAGGACTATATCTACATTCAGTATTTACTAACAAAGCTTCTCTCCAGATGTCTGCCTATTGCTTTGTCTTGCAGTTTCTTACACAGTGAGGAAACATACAAACAGTGTTCTCTGAGTTCCATGTGTGATTTCAAGAATAGTGTGGTCGGACATGAGAAATCTTTAGCTCTTACATTACTCCTGTAATAAATGTAGCTCTACTATTCAATCCCTTATGAATTACATGGACTATTCACCTGTCATAATGTGATCAGTTTTTTCTTTGTACAGTCTTTAATGTATACGTTTCAGTCAGTTGGCTTCTCTTACCAGTCACCCTGCTGTACTGTCTTGGTCTTATCTTCAGAGATTCTAACTATGTACTTGTTCTACTGCAGTTTCTATCACTTTTATTTTCTGTTTTGTTTTGCTTTTTGAGACAGGGTTGCATGTAGCCCAAGATGGCCTCAGATCCTGCCTCTCACGTGCTGGGATCACAGGGAGCACTACTCCACAGGCAGCTTCTGATCATCTCTTACCACTGGAACATTTTTTCCTATACTGTTTTGTCTCACAGACAATGCTATCCTGGAGTTAACAGTCCAGACTGGCCTCAAGCTTAACATCGTCCTTCTTTACAACCCAATAGAGAAACAGATACTGAGATTATAGGCAAGGACTGTCATCCATCTCTTCTTCCTTCTATTAACTCTTCCTCTGAGACATGGTATCTTAGAGCTCCAAGCTGGTCTTAACATAAACTCACTATGAAACTAAGAGTGGTATTGAACTCACAATCCTCCTGGCTTACATGTCCCAAATCCTAGAATTACAGGTATGTGTCACCAAGCCTGGCTTCTCATTTTTTATCTATTCTCATATCTATCTTCTAAAAGAAGATAAAAATTAAAAATTTCATGTGAACTTCTGGATATTTGCCTTTTCAAGCTCTTTTCTGAAATTTCTCAATTCATATTCCATCTCCTATTAGTTTACCCATTTTTCCTGAGTTCCTATATTCCTAATTTTGGATCATCTTTTACAGAAACTTTTACAGCTTTTCCAACTCCCGGTACAGCTGTGTATACCTATAATCCTAGCTCTTGTAAGACAAAGACTAGAGGACCACTTCAAGTTTGAGGATATCATGGTTTACATGAAGCGAGTTCTAAGACATCTAAGGTATACAATGAGAGACTCTGTCTCAAAATTCAGATAGGGTCAGGGGGTGGTGGTAGTGGAGGAGAAACCACACAGGGTAGGTAGCTTACACATCTAATTCTTTCTTTTTTTTCAAAATGTATTTATTATTATATTTGAGTACACTGTAGCTGTCTTCAGACACACCAGAAAGGGCGTCAGATCTCATTACAAAGGCTGTGAGCCACCATGTGGTTGCTGGAATATGAACTCAGGACCTTCAGAAGAGCAGTCAGTGATTTTAAGAGCTGAGCCATCTCTCCAGCCCCTACAAATCTAACTCTAATTTGAGAGGCCAAGGCATGAGGACCACCACAAATTCTAGGCTAGCTTGGGCTATAAAGTGGGATCTTCGATCTCATTCATTCATTCATTCATATCCCACCATCTCCTTTTCTAATGTGTCCTTTTGTGCTTTGGTTAAGTTTTTGCTACTGTAACTGCTTTTTTTTAAAACCAGAATACACTGGTTCCAAATGACTGGGCAGGGCAGGTATCAGAGTGCTGAGACCTCCCAATGCCAGAGACTAGCTGTTTCTGAATGCATGACCTGTATGCTTCAGCTCTGCTCTACATTCTCTTCCTGCTTGGATCCGTGGACTCTCTCATTAAAAATGAGCCCCTCTGCCCCTCCAGGAAGCACACACTGTCTGCCCTTCTCAGATGATTCTGACAGCCAAAAGTAATCATAAGTCTTTTATTTCACTGAAAATGAAGGTTAAGGCTGGGCTGTGGTAGCACATGCCTTTAATCCCAGCACTTGGGAGGCGGAGGCAGGCGGATTCCTCAGTTTGAGGCCAGCCTGGTCTACAGAGTGAGTTCCAGGATAGCCAGGACTACACAGAGCCCTGTCTCAAAAAACCAAAAAAAAAAAAAAAAGTGGTTAAGATTTTTTCCCCTTATTCTCCTTTCTTTTTTTTAAAGATTTATTTATTATTATAAATGAGTACACTGTAGCTGTCTTCAGACACCAGAAAAGGGTGTCAGATTTCATTATGGGTGGTTGTGAGCCACCATGTAGTTGCTGGAATTTGAACTCACAACCTTCAGAAGATCAGTCGGTGCTCTAACCGGCTGAGCCACCTCACCAGCCCTCCTTTCTTTTTTATAGTTTCTAGAGGAAAAGACACAGGCAAAGGCAGCTGCTATTTGTTCCAAAAGACTGTTAACTATCTGTTTCATTTGTCAATGCTGTTTTGGGGAGACAGATTCTCAACACTGAAATTCACAGCACCTTTCTTTTGGTTTTTCTCTATGGCACAACTTTAAAACACAGGAAAAGTAATGGTGACTAACATGTCTAGTAGTGATTAAGTAAACTTCAATATACATGTAAAGTATTATTCACCCATTAAGAACCATTTTCAGGAGTTGGGGATTTAGCTCAGTGGAAGAGTGCTTGCTTAGCAAGCACAAGGCCCTGGGTTCAGTCCTCAGCTCTGGGGGAAAAAAAAAGAACCATTTTCAAAGAAAGTTACATATGCTTGTATATTTTAGTGGTAAATAACAATATAAAAAGTAAACATTGTAATATAATGTCTAATACACACAATTTTTACACATTTCTATGTTTTAGATATTTACTTTCACCAAATGAAAAGAAATAATAGTTTTCTTAAGTTTGTTAAATTGTTGCTATCTTTAACTTTTATACATCCTGAATTAAAAAAAAAAAGTAAGACTAATTTATTATTTATTACTTTCTCTTTCTTCCAGAAAGAGGCAGGTAACTGCAGCATAATTAATGACTAACCTTATGTAACAAAAAAGGCTATGTTTCTTAGAAATATTTTAAAGCCTTTTATATGAGAGACAATCATTATTGGTATAGTATAATATAGTTAATTAAAACTTCATCCAGGCTGTTTAATCAGAAAGAAATGGTTTCTAATCTACTAACATTTCCTAAACTTCTGTTCTGTCATATGCCAACTATATCAATTATCTGTTTAATGAGGGTTATTACTAAGGGCATTAAAACTAAAGAGCATTTGGTACTTCCCTAGGACAGTGACCAATAAATAACGATTATTTTTATTGCTCTAACTTGTATTTGTTACCATTATTAGAAATATTCTACATTGTTTCCCATGTGTCAAGTTAAATCAAAGGAACATAATAAATGCTTCCAAAAAATCTTGTCATGCTTAAAATAAATTATAGTTTCTATTGTGTATTACAAGTCCATGGATTGATATTATATACTTTTAAACAAGAAAAATATGCTCCAGTTAAGTATTTAGCAAATTTAACCATCAAACAGCATTATTGCTTAGAAATCTTTATCTGAAATGCTTGGGATAAGAGTGTGGCTACTCAGACAGGTGGTGGTGGCGCACACCTCTAATCCCAGCACTTGGGAGGCAGAGGCAGGCAGATTTCTGAGTTCGAGGTCGGCCTGGTCTACAGAGTGAGTTCGGGACAGCCAGGGCTACACAGAGAAACCCTGTCTGGAAAAAAAAACAAAAACCAAAACCAACCAACCAAACCAAAAGAGTGTCGCTCCTCCCATCAATTTTTTTGAGACAACGGTCTCCAGCTAGCTAGCATGGAATTCACTAGAGGTGGAGGCTGGTCTTCAAGATGGCTCTGAATGCCAGCTTCTGCCTTCATGTACCAAGGTCTGGGGTTACAAGCTTGCCCCACTACAACCACCAGGTACTTGTGACTTCTATCTGCCTGGACTACCTATTCAACACTGCTAAACCAAAACCCACAATTCAAAATGTCCAGAAATCTAAAAATCACCAGTACCAACATATGCTATATCAAGAAGTTTGGGGCTGGAGAGATGGCTCAGTGGTTAAGAGCACCGACTGCTCTTTCGAAGGTCCTGAGTTCAAATCCCAGCAACCACATGGTAGCTCACAACCATCCGTAACAAGATCTGACGCCCTCTTCTGGAGTGTCTGAAGACAGCTACAGCATACTTACATATAATAAACAAATAAATCTTTAAAAAAAAAAAAAAAGTTTGAGTTTAGAGCATTCCGGACTTTTAGCATTTAGGATCATGTAAGATAGTAAACAAAATGATATTACTATATAAAACATTGTAAAATATTTACTGATAATTCATCACTCATTATGTGAGGTTGTAATATGGGTAACTACTAAGGTGGCAGAGTTAGCCAAATGTGGTGGCACACACCTTTAATCCCAGCACTCAGGATGTAGAGGCAGAAGGACTTCTGTGAGTTCAAAGCCACTCTGGTCTATACAGAGTAAGTTCCAGGATAGCTGGGGCTACACAGAGAAACTCTGTCTTGGAAAACAAAACAAAACAAAACAAAAAATTACTTGACAGAGTGGTGGCCTATAACCTCAGCATTTGGGAAGAGGAGACCAAGGATCATCCTAAGCTCAGTGTCCAGCCAAACTAAACCAACCTACAACAAACAAATCTACCTACTTTCTCTGAGCATCTCTGGAAATCATTTCAACCCCAGTTGTTCCATAGATATTCCATGTACAATCAATAACATTTCTTCTTTCCATTAATGGAAATTATAAACTGCAAAATAAACAAATCTGGCAATTTTGACCAAACTTTAAAAATGCAAAACCCGGACTGGAGAGATGGCTCAGCGGGTAAGAGCACTGACTGCTCTTCTGAAGCTCCTAAGTTCAAATCCCAGCAACCACATGGTGGCTCACAACCACCCGTAATGAGATCAGACGCCCTCTTCTGGTGCGTCTGAAGACAGCTGCAGTAAACTACAACCGAGCGAGCCGGGTAGAGCGAGAGCGGCTGGCAGAGGTCCTGAGTTCAACAGCAGCCACACACATGATGGCTCACAGTCAGCTGTACAGCTACTGTGTACTCATACACATAAAATAAACAAACTAAATCTTTAAAAAAAAAAAAGAAAAAAAGCAAATCCCTCCAAACTCATCAGAACAGTCATCAAATGTATACTTTTGGTGTATCAGCTACATCTCAACAAACCTAATAAATAGAGCGCACAAAAGAACCATCCTTTTGATCCAATGACATGAATTTATGAATCTATTTCCTGAAATTGTGACATAAACATGCCAAGATATTAGCATAAAGTTAATTGCTACAGTTCCATAAAGGCAAATATTAAAAGCATAATTATCAATCAATAGAAAAATACTCCAAAAAAAAAAAAAAAAAAAAAAAAAAAAGCCGGGCGGTGGTGGTGCACGCCTTTAATCTCAGCACTTGGGAGGCAGAGGCAGGTGGATTTCTGAGTTCGAGACCAGCCTGGTCTACAGAGTGAGTTCCAGGACAGCCAGGGCTATACAGAGAAACCCTGTCTCGAAAAACAAACAAACAAAAAAAACCAAAAAAACTCCAATAAATAAAGTGTGTTTACAGAGCATATAAAAAATCATGAGTGGGGCTGGCAAGATGGCTCAGTGGGTAAGAGCACTGACTGCTCTTCTGAAGGTTCTGAGTTCGGATCCCAGCAACCACATGGTGGCTCACAACCACCCGTAATGAGATCAGACGCTCTCTTCTGGTGCAACTGAAGACAGCTACAGTTACTCTGGAGCGAGCGAGGCTGGCAGAGGTCCTGAGTTCAAGTCCCAGCAGCCACACACATGACAGCTCAGGGCAATCTGTACAGCCATAAATAAAAATAAATAAATAAATCTTTAAAAAAAATCATGAGTGATGGATATAGATGAATATTCAGGTTATCAACTAAAAAATAAAACTTAAATCACAAACTTAAATCCTGTATATGCTGTGCCTTCTTTTTAATTAAAAAGGTGATTATATACATTCAAATCAAAAAGTAGGCTCCTCCATGAAGCCTCTTGAGTGCTGAGAGCAGAAGCATGCACCATTGCACTCAACTGACACTGCTTTTTTTTTTTATTATTATTTTTATTAGTTTTTGAGACAGGTTTCTTTGACCTCAATATGTAGCTGAGGATGACGAGCTTTGGGTTTTCTTGCTCCACCACCCAGGTGTTAAGGTGTATATCACCATATCTACTTTATGTGATGCTGAATAGCAACTGCAGGTCTGAGTGAGTGCTAGGCAGGCAGATACTCTGTAATAGAGCTACACTTAGACATTTAAATAACCCTGCAAGCTGACATCGTGTGTGCTTGCTTGTTGGAACTCTCACTCAAGCCGTACTATAGCCCATATCTCTTATACTTAGTTCTCTCTAGATAAATTTTCTCAGAGTCTACTTTCTTTGCTTGTACACATCAAAGACCATCTGTCTTAACAAAAACAAACTGGGGCTGGAGAGATGGCTCAATAGTTAAGAGCACTATCTACTCAAAGTTCAAAAAACCCAAGTTCAATTCCTAACACCTACATGGCAACTCACAACTGTCCATAATAACTGTTCCAGGGAATTTGACACCCTCATACAAACATGCATGCAAGCAAAACACTAATGTACATATAATAAAAATAAAGGATTAAAAAAACAAGTTACTTTGATTTCTTGCTTTTTCAAATGTGTTATCTATAAACCTACTAAAAATGTTTAGTAGTGCAAATCAGTAATTGTATCAACAAAGCTGAGTCCAGAGAAAAATAGAAGGAATAAAATCTAAGTATCTACTGCAAATGGCTGGCATTATTTTTGTAAGCTTACAACTTTCCTAAGACCACTTTTAGAAGTTTCCTACAACTGATGAAACACAAAATATAACTTCCATAAAAACTTTATTTAAATCTGTTTTTATTACTCCTTTGGCTACAGAAGGAAGGAAGAAAGGAAGGAAGGAAGGAAGGGAGGAAGGAAGGAAGGAAGGAAGGAAGGAGGGAGGGAAGGAAGGAAACGCCCAATTCTTAAACCAGTCAGTAGCCTTTTCTTCTTCTTGACAGGGTATCATAATGTAGACCTGGCTAGCCTGGAACTCAAGAGTTGAGACTTCATATGTGCTCTACCACATCCAGCTACTTAAGGCTTGTTTTTTGTTTTTAACTTAATACTTTTATTGAGTAGATGGAAATTTCACATATGCACGTCCCAATCACATTTACCTCCCAGTCTGCCAGACCATTAAACACTTCTTTTTTTTTTTTTTTGGTTTTTTGAGACAGGGTTTCTCTGTGTAGCCCTGGCTGTTCTGGAACTCACTCTGTAGAGCAGGCTGGCCTAGAACTCAGAAATCTGCCTGCCTCTGCCTCCCAAGTGCTAGGATTAAAAGCCTGCACCACCACCGCCGGCTAAATATTTTTTTTTTTAAGACAGGGTTTTTCTCTGTATATCACTGGCTGTCCTGGAACTTGTTAGACCAGCCTAGCCTTGAATTCAAGAGATTCAACTGCCTCTGTCTGGTGTTAGCCACTATGTCCTATTACTTAAGTTTTTAAACGGTATTAATCATCAAATCTAGTACTTGAGCATGCTAAGAAGTCTACCACTAAGCTACATGCCAATTTGTTAACCTTTAAAACAAACATCTCTCTCTTCTTCTGATAGGTATCTAGCGTAAACAGGTAAGTGTTTGTTTTCTCTTGGTTTAGGTTTATAAAAATCCTATAAGATGGTCAGACAATTGAATAGACAAATCAATCAAAAATCTAGTGACTAACTGTATTTCAAAAACTCTTACTATTTTGAAAACAGTTACTCCCAAACATATAAGGTCCCTCAAACCAAAAGTAAGAGGGTAGGGGGTGGAGACAGCTCAATAGGTAGAACTGCTTTCTATGCGACAAGAATGAGGACCTGGGGTTGTTTCCAAAGCCCACATAAAACACCTAGGTCTAGTCCTGGAAGCTTCTAGCCTCCATATAATCTAATCTAGGCCTAGAATGTTTGCAGCCTCTGAGACTTGCTGCTGAATAAGCTCATCCTTTCTTTTTTTTTTTCTTCTGAGCTCTGACGACAGGCTGGTTCAACTCAGCTGTTTTTGGCTCAACAAACTTCTCTCCAAGCTGACTGACTTTCCTCTGGGCCTCTCTTGAAATCTGTTTTAATCTTCTGGTTCCTTCTCATTCTCTGGCTTGTTCTGCCTTCTCCTGTGTCTAGTTTGTTCTCTCTTCAACCTGTCTCTGTACAACTGTCTGGTAAAACTGTCTCCTTTCTCTTACTGCCACTCAAGTGCCTTCCCTTTCCTCCCCTCATGAGAGTTGGGCGTATTCTATTCTGTCAAATCTTTCTCTGATTTGTCACTTTGCCTGACACTCAATTAGACATCACTTTCAAACATGGGTGCTTCCTTCTACAACTAACTTTACCTTCATTGTTAGGGATTAAAGGTGTGTACTAAGGGCTGAGCCACACCAGAATTTTTTTTCAGTTAAATAATAAATTCGGGGTTCAGTGTGATCAAATACCTCGCAAAAGATGAACAAGAAACCCTGACTCAAATGAGGTGGAGGGTGGTAAGAAGCAACAGCCAAGATTGTTTTTCTCTAACATTGCTGCCTTCATGCACACATCATATATACATGCGCACCATATATACAGATTGTTTTAAAACTGATGATGAGCCGGGTGGTGGTGGCGCATGCCTTTAGCCCAGCACTTGGGAGGCAGAGGCAGGTAGACTTCTAAGTTCAAGGTCAGCCTGGTCTACAGAGTGAGTTCTGGGACAACCAGGGCTATACAGAGAACCCCCCCCCCCAAAAAAAAACTAATAGAACAATTTCTTTTATCAGTTTCTTTCAACACCTCATGAACCAGTAGTCAGTATTTTCTCTACAGCCAAACCCAGTTTTATGAAAAGCACCAAACAGCCTTCAATCTGTACCACTAGGATTTAAAAGAAGAGCCATTATTGTAACAAAAACAAAGTTTCCTTTCAGACCACTCAGTTTACTTAGGCACTAAGTGTCTGCCTATTTGCTATCATAATGTAATTGGCACATGAAGATTTCTATGCTACACTCTGGTTTACTCTGCAAAGAGCTGCCTATTCAATGGTCCAGACTTTTAAATTCTGAACTAGGTTCTATTCCGTTCCTAATCACAATAACTTTAGCCAATTGTCCCTGTAAAGTTACTGTGATTATACCAAAAACTGTTGACAATTAATAAATATTTAAGTGTGCTAAAAAATAAAGTTTTAAACGTTTTTCTAATTTAAAAAGAATTACATTGAGATTACATCATTAACCGAGTAGTGTGACTTCATTTCATAATCAAAGACACACTGCCAGGTGCTGTGGTACATACCTTTAATCTCAGCACTCAAAAGGCATAAAGGCAGAAGGATCTTTTTGAGTTTGCAGCCTGGTCTACAAAGGGAGTTTCATGGTCAGACCCAGCTATATAGAGAGAGTCTGTCTCAAAAACCAAACCAAACCTACTAAGCCACAACTTTCTACCTAGTTCCTTTTATTTGGTCAAGATCACGTAAGGTGAGCTTCATTGCTTTGACCTGTGCTTAGGATTCAGAGATCTCCACGAAACTTCGCTGTTTATTCTAACTCCACAGACCCTCCATTTTTGGCAAGCCCATCCAAGACTCTTGAATCTGGAAAAATGTTTTAGATACTTCATATAAGTGAAATTAGAAAGTACTTAATCTTTCAGTGACTTGTCTTATTTTATTTAACATAATGTTCTCACAGTACATCAATGTCATTGCATACTGTGATATCCCTTCTAAAGGTTGAATCACATTCCTGTGTAAATGTGTGTATACACTGTTTATCCATCTGCTTATCAATAAAAGGTGGATTATTTTTATGCCTTACTTACTGTGCTGGTTACAACTATGCACATGAGAGGGAAACATCTTTTCAGTTTTCTGTGTCTCTGCTGGAGAGGGCCAACTGCTATGCCAGAGGCTCTAGGTCTGACTCCCAGTAGGAGGGGGAACTATTGATTTCAACTCTCTTGTGGGTCAATAACTGGAAGTAGAATTTCTGGGTAATATACTGTTCTACTTTTCATAAACCTCCAGTCTGTTTTCTACAGGATTTCTACTATTTTACATTCTAAGAAAAGTAGTTGCAAAGGTTCCAATCCTCCATTACCCCCGACCCCCAATGCTTGTTGTCTCTTAGGGAGGAGTGAGGTGCTAAGGATTGAATTCATGACCTTGCACAGGCTAGCAAGCACTCTACCACTGAGCTACATTCCTGGCCTTGTCTTACTGTCTTTTTAAAGGTATATATGTGTAAGCTTGCATGAGTTTATGTGCACACATGCATGCAGGAGTCCCCAGGGACCAGAAGAGCATCAGATGAGCTGGGATTGGAGTGGTAGGCTGTCAGCTGCCATGTAAGTGAAGGGAAATTGGGCTGGGTCCTTCGCAAGAGTAAGCACTCTTAGGCATGGCACCACCACTCCAGCCCCATCGTTTTTTGCTGCTGTTGTTTTAAATAGTACATACTTATAGGGGAGGTGAGAAAACATCTTAAGTTTCTCTTGAATTTCTCTGATGGTAAGAGACACCAAGTCTTTTTTTCACACATTGGCTTGCTAATTTGTCTTCTCTGGAGACATCTCTCAAGTCTTGGCCCATTGTTAATAATGTTATTAGTTTTTCTGCTATCAAGTTGTAGGAATAGTTTATATATTTTGGAAATTAACTACTTATCAGATAAATGATGAGGTGGTACATTCACCCATTCCATAGGCTACCCTTTGAGTGTCCCTGCTGTGCAGTTGTTAAGTCTGACACAGTCCTACATGTCCACTGTCCTTGCTGTCACATCCAATGGCAAAACCACTGTCAAATGTACACACACTACTTGAAAAATTATAAAAATAGCAAAAATCATTTCACCTCTACCATCCTACCTTCTTACCTAGTTTCTCATCCAAACCTTTCAGTTACTAACTCAGGAAGGCATGCTTCCAGTTTCCGTTTCTTTGCTAAAACATGCATACAATAATTATGTCAATTTTTCTAGCCACCTAAAATCAGACTTTTAATGTAGCAAGTTTCATTCAGGCTCTAACATCCAGTTTTTCCCAGCTTAGTTTTCTAACTCTCAGAGATTTCAGATAAGGTTTCAAATCAATAACTCAGAAATAGAGTATAGGTTCCCTGTGAAATCAGAAAGCTCCATAAAGGTACCCTGGGAGCTTACTACTACTTCATCTATGAGAAACCTTCTAGTGTTGCTTTACCTCTGCAGCTGAGAGATATTTAGATTCTTGCAACATACAGTCTAATTTAAACCCTTCTTCCTATCTTTAATTCCTAGATAAGGGCAAAAAAGGTGCAATAAAAAAGGACGTCACCATGACAATGAAACGAGTGCCCCAACTCTGTAGCTGCATCCTGAAGGTAATAACTTTTAAAAACAATGGACATACAAATAAAAAATAAAAAACAAACCCTTAGGTTACATTGTGGTGGTGGTGGTGAACACCTCTGATCCCAGCACTTCGTGAGGCAGAGGCAGGTAGATCTCTGAGTTTGAGGCCAGCATGGTCTACAGAGTGAGTTCCAGGACAAACACAGAAACCCTGTCTCACAGAACAAAGACAGATGATAAGGAAAGGAAGGTAGCAATGTTCTTTAACCTGCTTTTGTGAACAGGAAAGACAACCTCACCACAGACTGGCAAATAATAAGAGCAGACTTAAAATAACAAACTTCTCCTCCTCCTTCAGTATCTAAGGCTACCATATCATCCATTTCAAGCAAGTAGTTCCTTAAAAGAGCCTGGCCTGTCATTCTCAGGGGACATCTGTATTCTAGGGGACACAAGCTTAGAGGTTACTTTAACATAAGCTTTTACTTGAGAACTTACCAAGGATGTTGACTTTCAACTTTTTCTATATGTCAGGAATGATATGGTCAAGGACTAGAAAACAAATAGTAAAATAAGCCTCACGTTCTCTGTCAAAGTTCACAGTTTTTTTTTGTTTTTTGAGACAGGGTTTCTTTGTGTAGCCCTGGCTGCCCTGGAATTCACTCTGTAGAGCAGGCTGACCTCAAACTCAGAAATCTGCCTGCCTCTGCCTCCCAAGTACTGGGATTAAAGGAGTGTGCCACCACTGCCTGGCTACACTTCTTTAAAAAATGTTTTTTAGGGGGCTGGAGAGATGGCTCAGTGGTTAAGAGCACTGATTGCTCTTCTGAAGGTCCTGAGTTCAAATCCCAGCAACCACATGGTGGCTCACAACCACTCGTAGTGAGATCTGACGCCCTCTTCTGGTGTGTCTGAAGACAGCCTCAGTGTACTTAGGTATAATAATAAATAAATCTATTAAAAAATAAATAAAAAATGTTTTTTAAACATTTATTTCTCTCATGTATATGGGTCCTTTGCTTGCATGTATGTCTTTGCATGTCTGGTGCCCAGAGGCCAGAGTAGCCATCTGATCCCCTAGAATTGGAGTTACAGATGGTTGTGAGCCACTGTGTGAGTGCTGGGAATCAAAGCCAGGGTACCTCTGGAAAAAGAGCCAGTGTTCCTAACTGCTGAGCCATTACTCCAGCCCCAAGTTTTTATAATCAGTATATGCTGATTATAAGATAATAAAGAACAATTAAAAATGAGCAGAAAACCAGAGAACAGGAGAACTGGTTTTTGCTAGGTATTAATGGAGCATACTTTTAATTCCAGCACTAACTAGGAAAACCGGCAGATCTCTATGAGTCCAACCAGTGTTATCTACATAGGGAATTCCAGGTCAACCAGGTACCCTGTTTGTTTGCTTTTTTTTTTTTTAAAGGATATGTTCTCACTATATAGTCCATGTTGGCCTGGAACTCAATTCTTCTGTGCTCAGGCTGGTCTTGAACTCATAATCTTCCTCTCCTGCTTCTACATGTGGCACCTGTCCAGTGCAAGATACTTTAAAGGCATTAAAAAGGGTAAGTTTAAAAGGACTCAGAAGCTGGGCTGGAGAGATGGCTCAGAGGTTAAGAGCACTGACTGATCTTCCAGAGGTCCTGAGATCAATTCCCAGCAACCACATGGTGGCTCACAACCATCTGTACTGGGATCTGATGCCCTCTTCTGGTGTGTATGAAGACAGCAACAGTGTACTCATATACACAAAATAAATAAATCTTTTAAAAATAAAAAGGACTCAGATGCTTAAAGTAGAAAGAAAAATACTTAGAACAACTTCAGTAGTGTTAGTTCTTGAATACTCAAAAATCACATGTCCAAGTCTGAAATACTTAAAAATGCCTAAATGTCAAAAGATGTCCTCCTTGAAATCAGTTAACCTATAACTGATGAGGGGATCATGAGGTGTATTTATTTTCATGTGTAAAATTGAACTCAAGACTAAGGAGGCCGGGTGGTGGTGGTGCACGCCTTTAATCCCAGCACTTGGGAGGCAGAGGCAGGTAGATTTTTGACCAGCCTGGTCTACAGAGTGAGTTCCAGGACAGCCAAGGCTATACAGAGAAGCCCTGTCTCGAAAAAACAAACAAAAACCAACCAACTGAACAAAGACTAATGAGATACATCTCCAATTTTCTTTTCAAAGTTTTATTTTTAGACAGAAACCCCCTAAATTACCCAGGCTGACCTTAAATTTATAATCCTCCTGTCTCAGCTGCCTGACTAGATGAGATTTCAGGCACTGATAGGTAAACTTTGAAGTACTGACAATATTACTTCTTCTGGGTAAAAGCACTTGCTATGCCAGTGTGAAGGTCTGAGTTCCAGTTCCCAGAGTCCATGTGAAAAGCTGGACAAGTACCCAGATCATCTGTAATCCCAGAGTTCCTGTAAGAAAATGGAGGTGGAAACAAGCCAATCCCCAAAGCTTGCAGGCCACCTACTGTGGACAAATGGGGGAAAAAAAACAACCAAAGACAGACACTGCCTCAATCAAGGTGGGAGGTAAGGACTGACACCCAGGAGTGTCCTCTGACCTCCACAACACATATGCTATAGCATGCATGCTCCCACACTCACACACTAAGGTGCAGATGCATGGAGACACTTAGAAAGTAGACACAGTGGTACACATGTTAAATCCCAGGTACTTGAGTAGGACTGCTTGAGCCCAAGAGGTCATGGTTAAACCAGGTTCGTAGTGACTCCTGACCCATGATTGATGATGGTGATGATAGTAGTGGTGGTGGTGGTGGTGGTGGTGGTGATGATGATGATGATGATGATGATGATGATGATGATGATGATGGAGGAGGTGAAGGAAGGGTGGTGGGGAACAAGCAAAAATGTTTATAGGCATAACCCAGGCATAATAATATGACTATCTGCAAAAATGAAAACAGAGGACACGGTAGTTTCTTCCACTATTTTTGGGGATTGTTAGCCCCAAATTGAAATGTCAAAGTAATAGTGACATAATCATGAGAAACCAGGTTCACATGTCTTCAAAGTGTCCTATGTTCCATTTCTTGTAAATTTCTTTGGGTAAATACAATAATATATGTTGATATAAAACTCAAAAAGATCATGGACATGTATGCACTAAATTATATACATGTAGGGCTCAATGACATCTAAACATAAAATACAATTTCTATGTATGTCTCGAGGTTCAACTGTAAACCTTGTGAATACATTGTAGCATATTTAAACAATATAATATTATATAAGAATGAACTTCTACTGGGGCTGGAGAGATGGCTCAGCAGTTAAGAGCACTGACTGACTGCTCTTCCAAAGGCCCTGAGTTCAAATTCCAGCAACCACATGGTGGCTCACAACCATCCGTAATGAGATCTGACACCCTCTTCTAGGATGTTTGAAGACAGCTACAGTGTACTTACATATAATAAATAAATAAATCTTAAAAAAAAAACAAAACAGAATGAACAAGCTCATGCTATATAAGCCACTAACATGGATGAAGGCCACAAATACTAAAGGCAAGGGCAGGTAAAAAGGAACACAGGCTGATTCTATTTACATGAGGTTAAAAACATGTGCAGCTAATCCAGGGGATTGAAGGGAAGAGCTGAGAGCAGTAACAGAGGTCTTCAAGGGGCTTCCAGGTTGCCAACAATGTATGTCTTGGTCTTTGTGTTGGTTACACAGTTCCATACACACTTTGATTGCAAAGCTGATTTAGCAAAAATCACTTCTGTAATGGATACACATATTTGTGTATCTAAAACAGACTTTATGATCCAAATATCCTTTATTGATTTCAAGGACTCATCCACACATACTACACTTCAACATATTCCAGATCTACTTCAATCTTAATCCTCAAACCAAAATCAGAGAGGGAAACCATAAGAAAATCGAAGATCGTAGTTCAGTAGGAAAAGCTGTGTGTAAGATGTGCTGCTTGCAAAAAACTTCTCTGCTTTCCCCTTCCCTAAATCACTAAATTTCACTTTCTGCTTTAACCTGGGCCTAAAATATTATTAAAGTACCCAGCACTCAAGATTCTTAAAAATGTAAATGCCTTCAGAGCATTATCAGCCATCTATCTATACACAACTGTGAACTGCATTTCAGTGGCTATGTTATCATATACCTAATCTTGTAAAAAGAAGAAACAAACGTTTACATTTTTTTTTTTAAGATTTATTTATTTATTTTATGAACACTGACTGCTCTTCCGAAGGTCCTGAGTTGAAATCCCAGTAACCACATGGTGGCTCACAACCATGAGATCTGATGCCCTTTTCTGGTGTCTGAAGACAACTACAGTATACTTACATATAATAAATAAATATATCTTTAAAAAAAAAAAGTGAATAGGGGCTGCAGAGATGGCTCAGTGGTTAAGAGCAATGACTGCTCTTCCGAAGGTCCTGAGTTCAAATCTCAGCAACCACATGGTGGCTCACAGCCATCCATAAAGAGATCTGACACCTTCTTCTGGTGTGTCTGAAGACAGCTACAGTGTACTTAGACATAATAATAAATAAAAAATCTTTGAGCCAGAGCCAGTGGGGTCGACCAGAGCAATCAGGCTGACTGGAGTGAGCATAGTCGGAATTCAATTCCCAGCAACCACATAATGGCTCACAACCATCTACAGCTACAGTGTACTCATATACATAAAATAAAATTTAAAAATCTTTTTTAAAAAAGTGAATAAAAGGGTTTTATATACTTCCTTTTCTCCAGTTACTTCCTTTTAAGAATAAATTTTTCTTTTATTATTATTTTATGTGTATTGGTGTTTTACCTGCATGCCTGTTTCTATACCACATGAATGCGTGATAGCCTCAAAGACCAGAAGAAGGTATTAGATACCCTTGGAACATGGGTTACAGACAGTTGTGAACCCCTGTGTATGTGTCTCTGTGTGTACACACTGGAAACTGAACTCACGCCCTCTAGAGAAATAGCCAATGCTCTTAACCACTGAGCCATCTCTCCAGCTCCAGATTATAGATTCTTAAAAACAACATGCCCCTATATGTATGCAATATGTTATATATTATAGACACAAGATGTAAAATCAATTCTTAGGCATAAAAATACATTTTCGTAACTTCTGAACACCAAGCAAGAAAACATCTACACCCAAGTAAAGTTGGCAAACTAGCAAAGACGAATACAATTCAAATCAGATGGTTGTTTAAGATGCCAAAGAAGTAACACCAAGGGGTGGAACCCAATTGGTGGCCAGTTAATTCCAGACCAAAGAAAAACCTTCAACATAGATTCTACCACAATCCAACTAGACCATCTGGAAAATAGTGTTGGTTCAATCAGGAGAAATGAAACTAAGATTAACATTATTATTGAAAAATAATTTAAAGCAGAAGTTCTTTTTTTTTTAAAGATTTATTTTATTTATTTTATATGTACATGAGTACACTGTAGCTGTACAGATGGCAGTGAACGATCATGTGTGTGGCTGCTGGGAATTGAACTCAGGACCTCTGCCAGCCCCGCTTGCTCTGGCCCTGCTCACTCCAGCATAATTCACTGTAGCTGTCTTCAGACACACCAGAAGAGGGCGTCCGATCTCATTACAGGTGGTTGTGAGCCACCATGTGGTTGCTGGGATCTGAACTCAGGACCTTCAGAAGAGCAGTCAGTGCTCTTACCTGCTGAGCCATCGCTCCAGCCCAAAGTAGTTCTTCTCCTCAAATGTTTACACTAGAAAAAAACAACTTGGCTAGAGAGGTGGTTCTATAGCTAAGAACTTGCTGCTCTTACAGAGGACCTGAGTTAGATTCCCACAAGCTCAACAGCATTCATAACTACACACAAGGTGCAGCAAAACTTTCATACACATAAAAAAAGAAAAACTAATACTCTGTTATAAAACAAAAGAGAGAAATTAAATAAATAATTATTATTTCCCACCTCCACCGTGAGCTGAAATGGCTTACCACCACCCTTTGCTCTTGAATTTACTCTTGAGAAATTTAGAGCAAATCTGTCCTTCTTTGCACAATAGCTGCTAGTGTTGTTATCAACATTCTAGGAAAAAAACAAAACCACTTTGGTGGTCAATCAGAGCAGAGCCTTCCTAAAAAGTCCCAAGTGAGGTAAAACTCTGAGCAGGTTATTTGGAAAATGTGAAGCCACATGACTCATTAATGGTACCAAACTAATGCACCCATCTCCAAAAGCAGATGAGCTTGGATAAAGGTCAAACTTGCTGCATGGGCTAGGCTAATCTCAACTCTGAACACAATGCAGACATTCAACCACACACGTTCTGGCACCTTCCTTTCTATGAAGTCAGTCACAGAAGTCAATTAAATATTCTTTTTTTGCTACTTCTTATGCATAGAAACTTGCTCCTTGGTTGTTTTGTTGAAAATGAATAATAAAATGTACTTTTCCAGACTTGCGGAATGATTAAATGATAGTATTATGAAAGTGGCTGCCATAGGTTAGTACACAGCAGAGAGTGAATGTCTGTTGATCAATACCTATTTCTTGTTTCCTACTAAAAAACAATAAACAACAAAACAAAGCCAACCAGGATCTGGAGAGACAACTCAGTGGTCAAGAGCATTTGCTGCTCTGAGAACTCAAGTTCAATTTCCAGCACCCATATCAGGAGGTTTATAACTGGCTGTTAAATCTACTGCAAAGGGACCTGAACCTCTGGGCTCAGTGAGAACCTACAGTCATTGCACACACCTACATGCAGATACACATCTAAAAGTAGTAGTAGTAGTAGTAATACCAGCTAAAAACTAATTCGATTCACTATTTAAGATTACTTATTTACAATTAAAAACCAGTGTTACTGGGGCTGGACAGATGGCTCAGTGGTTAAGAGCACTTCCTGCTCTTGCAGAGAACCCAGGCTTGATTCCCAATGCTCACACTGTGATCCACAACCATCCTGAACTTCAATTCCAGGAGATCCAATGACCTTCATGGGCACCAAGCATGCACATACAAATATGTAGGCAAAACATGTGTAAAATAAATCTATTTTCTTTTTTTAAAAGGCAGTGTTGTTCTGCTAACACCAAGTCTTCTAGATCAAATCATTTAAAGTCTTCCCAAGTCTCTAAGGTCTCATGGACACTAACTTTTCCAGGTTTAGTTTTGGGCACAACTGATGAGAACTTCCTCTCTTTTTTTTCTTTTATCTTTTTTTTTTTTTAATTTCCAAGAGCTGTCATTATTGAACAATTATCGGATGCTAGGTAGTCTGCATCTTTTTATTCTTATACTTCTGTATAGTCTAAGCGCTCATCTCTCTTCAAAGACTTTAAGACTTTATTATATTAAAGTACACCATCACACTGTGCCACTTGCCTTGTAACAGCTAGGTTCTTCACATTAACTGCCTATCTGCCACACCTTTTTATTTATGTGTCCATGTTTCCAGTGGACCACAAATGCAATTTGGGGAGGACCACCTTGCCACCAATCTCACATTCTAATCTGCATTATTTAGAAGAATATATTCAAGCTAAAAAATAAGTGAAAATCAGAATGCTTCAGAGATAGGTACAACGGAGTCTATACAAAATAAGAGCCTCTTATTAGTAACAGAGAAACAGGAAGTCAAGGCTCTTCCACTGAAATAACCCAGAGGCTGGTTATTTTTCTTCCTTCTTTTTTTGTTTAAAGACATGGTCTCATTATAACCCTGGCTAGCCTGGAACCCCGAGATCACCCTGCCTCTCCTTCACGAACATTAAAGGCACACATTACTATGCAAGGACTTAAGTAAGATATTTCCAGCATTAAG
>NW_022196912.1:5114795-5131800 GCF_008632895.1 Mastomys coucha | reverse complement strand
AAATAAGTCCCCAAATGACTAGCCTACATAGTAAGTTTCATGTTAGCCAAAGCTATACAATAGAGACCCTATCTCAAAAACAGGACAGACAGAATTGTTCAGATGGAAAGTGCATCTAGACTGAAAACCTATCATGTATGAGCCCTCTCTTTACTGCTCGCATAAGACAGTGTTACAAGTTGCACAGCACTTGCATTATGAGTAATCCAGAGATCTACTGTCTATGGCAGAATATATACAATTTGCATGCAGACTCTGTACAAGGACTTTAGGACTCAGATTTTGGTGCAGGGGTCTTAGAGGTAGCCCCCTCCCCCAGGACGAGGCTTGAAGTCTGCCAAATCTAAGGTATGGAAAGCAGACCCTCATTATTAAGAGAGCATCTGATGGTGGCTCTTGCTTTTCCTTGAGAAAGAAAGAAAAAAGGAAAGAGAGAAAGAGAGAGAGAGGGGGAGAGAAAGGGAAGGAAGGAAGGAAGGAAGGAAGGAAGGAAGGAAGGAAAGAGAGAGAGGAGGGAGGAAGGGAGAGTGAGAGAGAGCTGGAGTGGGAGAGGGAGAGGCTGGGCAGTGGTGGTGCACGCCTTTAATCCCAGCACGTGGGAGGCAGAGGCAGGAGGATTTCTGAGTTTGAGGCCAGCCTGGTCTACAAAGTGAGTTCCAGGACAGCCAAGGCTACACAGAGAAACCCTATCTCGAAAAAAAACAAAAAAGAGAGGGAGAGAAAGAGAGAAAGAGAGAGAGAGAGAAAGAGAGAGAGAAGGAGGGAGGGAAGGGAGGAGAGAGGGAGAGTAGAGGAAGGGGAGGGAGAAGGAGAAGGGAAGAGGACAACACCACAGTGACACACGACCAGCAGAGCTTACCACTCCATAATGGAGCCTGCACTATCAGAGACATGTTAGATAATACTGTGTGCACTAAATTCTTCCAACAAGTTATATTTTTAAAATGCCTCAAGTCCACAGTCATAGGGACTTTTCATTCTACAAGTATGAGAATAAAGACTAAATTTTTGCAGTATGAAATCATTTCAGATCATAAGTAGCAACCTCTATTAGTTTATGGAGTTAGAACATTTGGATACTTTATAGTTAAAATTTCAGCACCTAGGAGGAGTGCTGGTTTGATCCCAGCACTCTGCAGGTAGAGGGAGGCAGAACTCTGAGTTTAAGGCCAGCTTGGTCTACAGAGTGAGTTCCAGGTCAGAGCTACACAGTTACAAATCATGCCTTGGAAAAACAAACAAACAAACAAACAAACAAATATGAAAAATATTCAGCACCTAAAACAGTCATGTTCTTTTCCCACATATAAGTTCTCCTTACTTTCAGAAACTTCTATGTAAATATTATTTACCAAACTCAAACTCTCTTATTACAACATCGTGACGGAAAAGCTATGAAGAGTGATGGATTTTAAGCAGAATTTAGTAAATAACTTTCAAAAATGAGACACTGGGGGCTGGCAAGATGGCTCAGCAGGTAGGAGCACTGACTGCTCTTCCGAAGGTCCTGAGTTCAGATCCCAGCAACCATATGGTGGCTTACAACCACTCATAATGAGATCTGACACCCTCTTCTGGTGCGTCTGAAGACAGCTACAGTTGAATTTCGGGCTGGAGCAGGCGGGGCAGCAGAGGTCCTGAGTTCAATTCCCAGCAGCCACACACATGTACAGCTACAGTGAACTCATACACATAAAATAAATAAATAAATAAATCTTTAAAAAAAAAGAGAGAGAGAGAGAAGAGACAGACAGACACTGGGGGTTGGATGGGTGACTCAGTGGCATGACAAGAACACATACTCTTCTTACAGAAGACCTGAGATCAATCCCAGCATCTCGCAGATCACAACTCCCTGCTTATCTTAACATCCAGGTGACATGCACTCCTTTGGCCTCATACACTACAGACACATGAAACCCAAATAAATAAGAATATTTAATAAAAAATGGAATTTAATTTCAAACTGTGTATGTATTAACTATTTTTTGAGTCTTGCTTTGCAGCCCAGGCTAGCCTACAAATCATGATCTATGTCTGCCTCCCTACAGCTGGGATCATAAGGGTCAATCATATCCAGTAAAAAATAAAATATAGTAAAACTAGCATCTAAAAAAATCTACATCTAAAAACCAACCAGGTATGTTGGTTTGAGTCCAGAAAGCCTCCCATAGGCTCATGTTTGAGTGCTTGGTCTTTGTGGGTGGAACTGTTTGTGGCATTAGGAGGTGGAATCTTGTTGGAGGAAATATGTCACAGGCCCCAGCCTTGAGGTTTGAAAAGCCCACACCATTCTCAGTTGGCCCTCTCTGCCTGGTGTTTGTTGAACAAGATGTACGCACTCAGCTACTTACTATTCTAGTATCATACCTGCTTACTGCAATGTCATTCACGAAGACTGTGACTCTAACCCTCTCAAACTCTAAGTCCCAAATACACTCTTTTTTATAAGTTGCCTTGGTCATTGTGCCTTAGCAACAGAAAAGTAACTAAGAAACCAGGGATGGTGGTACACACACTTGATCCCTGTGCGAGGGTCCAGTCCAAGGCAGCAGGTATCTGTGAGTTCCAGGCCTGCCAGGACTATGCAGTAGCATTTTGTTTTTTTAAAAAATACGGCCTAGGGAGATGGCTCAGCCCTTAAGAGTGCTTGCTACTCTTCAGGACCCAAGTTCTATTCCCAGCACCCAGGTCAAGGGACTCATAGCTATTCCTGAGGATCTGACACCCTCTTCTACACTCGTAAATGTGCATAACCCATATACAGACAAATATACATTCTCTCTCTCTCTCTCTCTCTCTCTCTCTCTCTCTCTCTCTCTCTCTCTCTCACACACACACACACACACACAGAGAGAGAGAGAGAGAGAGAGAGAGAGACAGAATTAATTAAAACAATCTTTAAAAAAAAAGAAAGAAAAAACCCTATTGGTTAGAATATCTATAGCACATCTGCAAATCTGTTTCCCCTATATTTCTAGAAAAAAAAGTGAAAACATAAGTTCTAAGAATAAAAAGACTGAATTCTGTGGGACAGGTTACAAAAGCTAAAGCCTTTTAAAACTTAGAACAAATATCCATGTATAACCAAAGGAAATGAATTCAGTATGTTAAACCTACACTGCCTTGTTTACTGTTCTTAACAGTCAGGAAATGGAACAACTCGAAAACCTATCAATTGATGCAGAAAAGGATTGTGTGTGTATGTGTGTGTGTGTGTGTGTGTGTGTGCATTATATATATATAACACACTTTTTTAGGCAGAAAAAGGAACACATGCTGTCATTTTTATGATGTTAAGTGAATCAGGCCAAGCACAGAAAGACAAATGGATATGTGGAACTTCAAAAGTTGATGTTACTGATGCTGGGAACACAATTAGTAATACCAGATGTTAAGGGAAGTTGGAGTGAAGGATGAATAAAGGTGGATCAGCACACTGTTACAGTTTAAAGAACTAAGAACTAGTATTCTGTTATAGCAGGGTGACTCCAGAAAACAATAATGTATTACATATGTCAAAAAAGCTAGAAGAAAGGATTCTGCATGTTTTTAATCAAAAAGAAATTATAAATATTTGAGAGACATGCTTATTTGATACTTATCCTGATCTGAACTTTACACATGATATATCCATGTACTAAAACAAAGTACTCATAAGTATGTAAACTAAAAATATAAGATATAATCAGACAGTACATGTCTTTAATCCCAACACTCCAGAGGCAGCAGCAAGTGGCTCTCTTTAAGTAAGAAGCCAGCCTGGTCTACATAGTAAGTTCCATGCCAGTCAGAGCTACAAAATGAGACCCTGTCTCTAAATAAGTAAATAAATAAAATATATGAACAAACCAAAATCTAACCCCAAATATTTTCCAATTTCATTAAATTATGGAATACACTATCCAATTTATGATTACATAAAACACAATTTTTCTCTTTTAGTTTTTAGTAGTATGTGAAATCTCAAAGTAAAAATTTTCAGACTAAAACAAAAATCCTGTGTTAGTGTGCACTTCTAAACCATCTCAGGGCTGGGGAGACAGCTCGGCGGTTGGCAGTACCGTCTAGCCTCCTCAGGGTCGTGAGTTCAATCCCTGGCTCTCGTCAAAAAACAAAAACAAACAATTCTGCTAAGATCCCACCCAAGTTTCTACTGCACTTCAAAGCCTGGTCACTACCTAGAAGAGAAAATGTATGTATGCGTACAGAGAAATGCATGTTACTTGTAGATATACATTCAATACCACTGCCAAGCATTCTTTTATTCTAATTAACATATGGATAGAGACAACTAAAGAAATAATCTGAAAGAATTTCTGTTTGAAAAGTAAGTCTCTACCTGTATTACAATTAAAGAGCTTAAAGTACATCTTCATATAAGTCAATTTTATACACAGATTGAACTAATTTGTCTAAAAATGTTCTCACTTTGATATTCTACCTGATGGTGACAAGACCTTTTACCCACTGACCAGTTTGCTACCCCCTTGTAAGATTATTGCAGTATATTCGCATAAACAAGTATTAATAATAGAATTTTCTCAAACTAAAATACTCTGTATACCTTCTAAAACTTTTGAAAGGAAAGCTACTTTTAGGTGGCTCTAGTCAATATATGAAATGTCCATTAAAAATATAATAAGAATGCTAATCTTTTAAGGAATATTATTTTCCACAAGCCTAGCAAAATCTTCATTATATTTTAGTCTTAATTTATCTTAATGTTTATTCACTTTTAAGGCCATTTAGTTGCCCTTGGAAAGACTCACACTATTCTCCCTGAAGGTTAATCAGCAAGTTTTTATCCCTCTGTGCCAACACAGACCCTCCAGAACAGTCCTACTAGCTACTATAGAGAACTGCCCTAGACTGCGCGTTACTGACCATTGGTTAAGTACATAACGAGATCACAATTCAAGAACAGCTTTGTCAGCTTTTGAACAACAATAAAAAGGAAACTGACACTCTGGCATATGACTGTCAATGACCAAGATGCAAGCAGAAATAGACTCTGATAACTAATAATTTAGAATAGATGAAGAAAATGCTCAAGTGGAATGCAGAATAAACGTTTAAAATCCACCATAGGAGTGAATTGAGTTTGGCTGACACTTGAGGCGATCTGCTTCTAATAGATCAGAACATCTTAAAAAAGCTTACTATGAGAACAGAATCCTTAACACTAAACACTTCATTAACATTTTAATTTCACTTGTTTTCCCTCGTGTCAATTCTACAAGACCTGGTAATCTGAACAGAACACCAGACAACTCGGGGACATGGAAGTGAAATTTCATGTAAGGGTACATGAGAATTTTTTTTTTAATTTGTCAAAAATTGGTAAATGTATCAAAGAATCATTAAACTATTTTTTACCAACCATGTTGCAAAAGACTTCTAGCCGGTTTGAAACATCTTCTCTGAAATAACATACAGCCAACTGCTTTCACAAAGACTATTGTAACAGTGACTAATGCAAACCTTTTAAACTGTTTTTCGAACTAACAATTTCCTTCCTCCGATAAATATTTTGATCAAATACAATGAAGCAGTTAAAGAAAGAATGTACAATTTTTAAAATTTAAACGCAGTCTCCTTAATCAAAGGAGGTGTGACAACCAACGCAACGCACGTAAAAATTAACCTTAATCCGCCAACCAAAACACGCAAAATGTCTCCTAACAATTCTCCTCCTTAAAACAACCATACACAAAATACCGTGCTGACTTACACCCCGCTGCAAGCGGATGTAATAAAGAGACTAGTTATGTTTGGAGATCAAGGTGCAACACTCTCATCTCACAAACCTCTCCACATAAGCACATCATCCAAGCAAAACCGAACATTATTTCTGCTAAAACAAGAATCCAACCCGAGGGAGCCTCAGCCCTTAGACAATGGTGGTTACCAGACAGCGCAGCACAGTTGGGTCCAAATGACACATTTCACTAGGCCTTGGTCACAACACACGCGCGCGCGCGCGACTACATACAGATACACACACGATCCCAAGGGGCCCGTTCTACGGCAGGGGTGCTCAAACCCACCCGGAGACAGAGGGGAGTCCCGTGGCGTAGCGGGGAGGAGAGGAAAGGGGGAACGACTCGGCGGAAGGGTAACTGCACTGCACACGAGGGAGGGGGCTGGAAATGGCCGATAGCTTCTATATTTATTTATTTAAAGGTATTGATTTAACGGGTTCTTCCCCGGGGTTCTGTAACTAAAGGCAAACTGCGCAGCAAAGATCTCGAGGTTGAGAGAGGGGCCGAGGCTGCCCCTGCCCCGTGACCCGGAGGGGGGCACACAAGTTCCCTAGCCAGCGCGGCGGACCACTCGGGCGCTCCTCTCCCCCTCCTCCGGGGCAAGGGGGAGCCCACAGAGAAGGGGGAAAACAAGTTCCCCGGCCAGCCTCACCGCCCTACGAAGCCAGCCGTCCCCCCACCTACCACGAGAAAGGGGGAGCCCAGATCCAGCTAGGCGGAAGAAAGGGGGAAACCCCACCCTCCGCCCGCCCCCCGGCCGCGAACAGACTCCCGTGGGGTGGGTGAGCCAGCCGGGAAGCCCCAAGGAGGGGTGGGGACGGAGGGTGCCAGCCCCGAAACCAAACAAAGCGCGGCCTGAGCCGCAGCCCGGGCGAATCGCGCAGCCGCGGCTTTTCCTGCCGGCCAGGCCGGGCCGGGCCGGGCCGAGGCGAACACTGCGGCACGGTGGGACCCGCCTCCGCTCGGCCTCCGTCTCCCACCCCGGGCGCGCCGCCGCCGCCGCCCCCGCCCGCCCGCCCGCCCGGCCTCCCGCCCGGCCAGGCCCCGAGCGCGGCCTTACCCCTCTCGCCGGCGTTGTTCCGATCCTGAGGCGGCGGCGGAGGCGGCGGCGGCGGCGGTGGCGGGGGCTGCTGCTGCGGTGGCGGCGGGGGCTGCTGCTGCGGCGGCTGCTGGGGCGGCTGCGGCGGCGGCTGCTGCTGGGGCGGCTGCGGCGGCGGCTGCTGCGGGGGCTGCTGCTGCTGTTGCACCGGGCGCGGCCGCGACACTCGCCTGGGTCTCCGGTTGGCGGCTCGGACGGAGTTCATTTGCCGGGCTGAGGTGGCGGCGTTGGCGGAGGGACACACACACTCACGCGCACACGCACCGCGAGCTCCGGGGCCGGGGAAGGGGGTGGGGAGCGGGAAGGAGCGGGGCAGCCGGGGACGCGGGGACGGGGGCCCGGGCGTGAGCCCCCGGGGCCGCGGGGAGGCCGGGGCACAACCGGAGCTCGAGCGAGGCTCGCCGGCCAGGCCTGGCGCACGGGCAAGGCCGAGGCCGCCGGGCGGGGCGGCCGCGAGGGACGCAGACAGAAAGACGGGCCGGGCAAGAGAAAGAAAGAAAGGGCGTCCGTCCGCCTGGGGAGCCTGAGGCGAAGCGCGGCGGCGGCGGCGGAGCAGAGGAGCAGACGAGCCGGGCCCGCCGACTCCCGAGCGGCGTCTCCGGCGGCGGGGGGAGTGGGCGGGCGATCTCGGAGAGGGCGAGCGGGGCGGGAGCGCGCGGGGGGCGCCCGGCTCCTCCGTTCCTCGTCCTCCCCCCACACCCCCTGAAAGAGCGCCCTGCGAGGAATTTTCTCTTTCTTCGGCCTCTTCTCTCTCCTCCGGCCCCCCCCTCCCCGGCGAAGGGGAAATGAGTGTAAAGGGAGGAGATAGGGGCAAAAAGAGGCGTCGTCGTTCCTCCTCCTTAAAGGAACCTTCCCTCCTCAGCCCCAGCGCCGCCGCCGCCGCTGCTGCTGCTCCGTGGCAAAAGGAGCCATTGACACCGCCGGAGCCTCCACTCTAGCCGAGTCGGTCCCTCCCCGCCGTGGGGCTGGCCGGGGGGCGCGGGGGAGGGCCGCGGGGGAGGGGCGGGGGCGGGGAACAGAGGGGGCGTGGATTCCAGCCGGGCTTGGCCAATGGGAAGCGTTCGTACAGTCTCGGAGCCAATGGAGCCTCCTCTTATCGTGAAGCCCCTGCCCCCGACGCCCTGTTTCCTCTCTCGGGCTTCCTCCTTCCCCGGCGGAGGAGGAGGAGGAAAGAGGAAAGGGGGAGTGTGGCTGGGCGGGTGATAATGGGGAGGTATCGGGGCATATAATGGAGCCGGGGGTAGGCGAAGGAGCGGCAGTACGTAGCGAAGATTCTAGGAGAGGAGGTGCTCGGAAGAAAGGGCGGGGGCTGCTGATGTAATTGGGAGAAGTGATTAATCCTGCCTTTTGCCGTTTCAGCCTCCCTCCACCCCAACCTTCACCTGGTTTTCTTAAACGGAACAAGGAGTGAAGGACTCAATCTTTGGTAACTCCGGATTTCTGTGCTCGGTAGGTTCAAACTCTCAGCTGTAGGGAGCGCTACAGGCTCTGTGCCCTTTAGTCCAGCTGAAGGTATTTGCAAACCTTAAGAAATCTGCTTTGACCTAGCTTAACTTGAGAGTCTGGAGTCGGTTCCAGCTTTTGTCACCCAAACTTTCAGAATGTTTTAGGTCTTTTAACCAGTTAGTTTGCTTTAGTTTTTGGAGAAGTGGTCTACATAATGTTCCGGGAGAAATAAAACGGGTGGAGGTTGTGATTGACTATTGTTTTTCTTAGGTCCCACGAAGTCAAGAAAGATAAACCCCCAAGAGTAATTATCTTTTGTTTCTGTATCTGGTCCCCTTAGCACAATCTCTCCCCAAGGAAAATGTATTTCTATTCCCTGGCCGCCGTTATGAAGACTTAAAATGTACTCCGCTCACTCTTCCTTATTGCATAGCTAGTAGTTTACCTCTGGATTCCCTCATTCTCGAAGCTGTCACTGATTTTCTACTTGAATTTCATTGATTGCTTTCTAGGGTTACGATAGATAAAACATTACAAAGCTTCAGAAAGGGAGGGAGAAAAGTGAAATCTGGGAGAAGCTTAAGGAGAAGTAAGCTGGTATTGTGCTGTGTGAACCCCAGATTTCTTATGTGACTCCAGGCAAGTCACCTTTCTGGATGTCAGACATCTGACATTTAAATAAAGCTTTATCTTATGATGTACAATTGCTGTTTTTCTTTTCCTTTTTTTCTTTTTTGGTTATGTGATCTTTGACATGCTTTATTTTTGGTCAGGACTGGGATAATTTTTTTCAAAGACTCATAATCTTTTCAAAACCTATAGGTGAAGACAGCTATTTGAAAAATATCTTAAGGGGCTAGAAAGATGGCTTACTCCTTAAGAGCACTGGCTGTCCCAGAAGTCTCACTTCAGTCCCAGCAATCACATGGTAGCTCACAGCTATCTGTAACTCCAGTTCCTGGGCATCTGTCACCCTCTCTTGGCCTCTGCAAGCACCAGGCATGCACTTGGTGTACAGACTTGCATGCAGGCAAAACTCACACATAAAATCTGAAAAATGGCATATTATAATTGTGTTCATGACGGGCAGTGGTGGCACACGCCTTTAATCCCAGCGCTTGGGAGGCAGAGGCAGGTGGATTTCTGAGTTTGAGGCCAGCCTGGTCTACAGAGTGAGTTCCAGGACAGCCAGGGCTACGCAGAGAAAGCCTGTCTTGGAAAATAAAAAAATTGTGTCCATAATTCTAATTACATTAAACATTTATAGCTGGGTAGTGGTGGCATATGCCTTTAATCCCAGCACACAGGAGGCAGATGCCAATGGATCTTTCTGAGTTCTAAGCCAGCCTGGTATACAGAGCTAGTTCTAGGACAGCCAAGGTTACACAAAGAAAACATATCTTGAAAAGAAAAAAAAAAAACAAAAAACAAAAAACAAAAAGACAAAACAAAATTTCTACTCAACAAATACGTATTGGTTCTTTTGATGTAGCCATGATTTTTAATTTTGGTGTGGTAGAATTTAAGATTTATTCTTATTAATTCAAATGTAAAAATAAACTAGCTTATTTTTCCCTAGTTTTTATTACGTTTTTATTTATTTTGTGTGTGTACCTGTGTATTGTGTGGACATATATGTACAATGGCATGGATCTGGAGGTTAGAGGACAACTTACAGGAGGCACTTTCCTCCCATGTGGGTTCTGGAGGCCAAGTTCATCTCTATTTTCCATAGTTTTTAGCCCCAGGACCACACCCCTCAATCTTTTACATAACTACTGTTTTTCAAATTTTGTTTCACAATTTGCTTATTCCAAAGTATGTTTAGGGGTAAGGGGTTTATGTAAGTTACAGAGGATGCCTTTTGTATATCCTAGATTTCTGGACCAACTATAACATTTATCTAGCCAATAAGGGTAACATGCCATATTTCTAACATAGCATTTCTTGTTTTGTAACATTTTCCTAATACATAAAAATAAGTGTTTTAAGAACTGAAACACCCCTGCTTCCTTCTAGACAGGGTCTAGTATGTGATCTCGGATGACCTGGACCTCACTATATAGACCAGGCTGCCCTTGAACTCACAAAAATCCATCTACTTGGTCTCCCAAATATTAAAGGCACCTGCCAACCGAGGAACTGTCTTTTCCAGTAAACAGTGACTGAGGAATAGGGGGGTCTAAGCCACACATGCCTTTCCTTGTGGTGTTCTGGAGTATGGCCCTTTTTATGCTCAGGAGTGCTAACCCCTAAGGTAAGACTAGTCACTTTATCCTTTTGAGATACTTTGTGATTTCATTGTAATTCACTTTGAAGTGTTTCCTTGTAATTCATATTGAGGTCACCTTCCTCCCCTCCCCTCCAGTACTAAGTCTTTGTACTGAGTTTCAGTCAGGAAGGGTCAAATCCTCCTTCAGTAGCAGGTACTTTGTCTTCTCAATGAAATGTACCATCACTTCACTTCTGGACTTCCTGAATACCCCAAGTAGGCCTTGATGAGGCAGGGCCTTGCTTTGCCCTCACTGGACCACCACCTGCCAGTCCCTGAGTCACGTGGAACAAGCTTTGCGGCTGATAGTGGCCCCTTGAGAGCCTTGGCCTTTCACAGGCATGCCCAGAAAGACAGTCCTCATCTTAGGCTCCTTGAACCTCTCCTTATAGGATGCACATCTGTCAGCTCCTTACTACCACGTGTCTTCCGGAAAGGACAGTGCACAGAGTAAGCTGTGCATGGAGTAAGCCAGGTCTTCCCTGGCCCCTTCCTCCTTTCCTCTTCCTCCTAGGCTACAAAGGATGGATTTTTTTTTTTTTTTTTAACATTCCTTATGCACTACATTTTTTTTTCTTTTTTTAAGATATAATCTATGTTATAGTTCAGGCTGGCTTTGAACTTCCATCCTTCCTGCCTTCATCCCTGCAGTACTGAGGGCACAGGCTCTTCCTCCTTGAGATGCATTTGCACTGTTCTGTTCCTTAGATGAAATGTGAAAGAGAAATTAGTTTAACAATAATGGATCTTTTGGGAGATTTGTTTTTAAATATCCTATTTTCATGTCACTGATTTATACATATTTTTAGTTCTTGGAATTAAGTCTTAGAGTCTTGTTTGTACGACAGTATTCAGAGACATCTTAAAATTGTGGAGTTTTGGGGGTGGGCTTTGGAAAACATTTAATCTCATATCTGTATTTAGTAGACTGCAAAATGAGACAAGAGATAACAATACCACATCACATTAACTACTCAGTAACAAAGCCTGCCAGTCCAACAGCCTTTCCATTCACAGGTATTACAGACATGGAATGTTTCTAGGGAAAACCCAAAACATTCCAGAGGGTTTTCATCCACCCCCAGATCCTGACAGCTGCCATAGAAATTGTAATGAGCTGGGTATAGTAGCTCACAACTGTAATCCCAACACTCAAGAAGCTGAGGTGGGACAATTCCTGTGAGTTTAAGACCATCATGAGCTACATACTGATTTCCAGGACAACCTGAACTACAGAGAGATAGAAATATATGTTTGGGGTTTGTATGTGGGGGTGAGCGGGTATGCTGTGCCCCCTGGTGTGCGCACAGAAGCCTGAGGAAGACTTCATCCATGCCTTATTCCTTTGAGGTAGGGTTTCTCACAGCAGCCGGAGTTAGGGCTGGAGGACAGCAAGTCCTAGAGCTCTGGCTGCGGTGTCTGCCTCCCAGAACACTAGAGTTACATGTGTGCAAACCCAGCTACTTACATGGATACTGGGATTCAAATTCTGGCTCTCATTTTATTTAGCAAACATTCTTTCCTACCGAACCCCGTGGGGTTTTTTGCTTGGTTGGTTGGTTGATTTTTCTTTTGTTTTCCAGAAGAAGTTGTTAGGTGATGGAAAGTAGAAGGAAAGGTAAAGGAGGCCAGGCAGTGTTGGTACATGCCTTAATCCCAGCACTTGGGAGGCAGAGGCAGGTGGATTTCTGAGTTCGAGACCAGCCTGGTCTACAGAGTGAGTTCCAGGACAGCCAGGGCTACACAGAGAAACCCTGTCTTGAAAAACAAACAAACAAACAAAAAAGGTAAAGGAGGTTTTCATTTGAGGTAGCAGTCTTCCAGAAGTACTTCAGTAACACTTAGATAATTTCAGAGGACTGAATTCCCTCAGGGTTTGTTTATCTTCAAGAACATTTGTGTTTGTTTTTCTCAACTAATTACTAGTGCTTAACAGGTTAGCGTACTTAAAATTATTTGCTTATGAAACCTATCACAATAGGAGTGTAGAAAATAAGCTCTTTAATCTTTTTAATACCGGGCAGGTGATATTTATTGTAATTTTTAAAATTATAATTTCTGCCATTTTAAAGATTCAGCTTCCTTTGCATTTCAGACACTGTGTAGTTCCAAGCTGTCCGCACTCAGCCAGTGACATAGGCCGTCCCAAAGCCTCTCACTCCCTTTATGTCACTAAAGAAATTAGTTTGATCTGAATATAGCTCCGCTACAGGAATAACCAACCATCTCTGTTTAAAAGAGCCGTGTAGAGTATGAATGGCTTATCTTACTAAGCTACACCGTCATTTTTTGGTACGTGCTCCAATAATACTTCATCAGGTAGTGAAAACTAACTCCAAAACCAAGGATTTAAATGTATGTCTACATGGGAAGGCCTGGGAACCACAATCCAGAGAACACAAGAAGTCATTTTTAAAGAATTGCAGAGTAACTTTAATAGAATAATACAGGCAGCACAGTAGAAGAAATGAATTATGCTCAAGATTTAGAGTACATTGTGGGTGATAACTGCACAGCTTTATATTTTACTTTTAAGGGAAAATGTAGCTTTTAAATGTGGAGAAGACTAGACCAGAGTCCTTGAGTATGTCGCTCCATGGAGGCTTGGGCAACACCAGAAGCAGGGGTACCTACGAGGGAGAATGCCATAAGGACGTGCAGTCACTGGCTGGATGACCGTGGGCAAACTCCTTGGCCTTTGTGGGCTAGTTTTACATCTGGAAAATGGGTGTTGGGCATTGATAATGTTCTCATTTTAAAAGACTGTCAGAGGACTAAGTAAGCTAGTGTGTATAAAGTGCTTAAACCAGGGCCTGCTGCAGGGTCTTAGCCTATGTTGGCCTCCATACCACACCATACTCCAGTCCGTGGTTGGCCATTATTGTCACTGCTGCTGGTAAATTTATATCACACATAATCTGGTGAATGTTAAGACTACATGCACATGGGAAGGGAGGGAGCAGGTGTAATCTTTTAAGGAAATGTGCCTAGCAAACAAATGCTATGAGAATTTTTTTTTAATTTTATTATTATTATTTGGGGGGTGGTGTTTCAAGACAGGGTTTCTCTGTGTAGGCCTGGCTGTCCTGGAACTCACTGTGTAGACCAGGCTGGCCTCAAACTCAGAAATCCACCTGCATCTGCCTTCCAAGTGCTGGGATTAAAGGCCTGCGCCATCACTGCCCTGCAAGAATTTTTTTTAAGATATAGGAAAAACTCAAAAGAGGCAGGGCAACTCTAGGCATAGGCTAGATCCGACTTGACACTGGTGGGAGGAAGCTCCTAGCAAGACTTTCTCCACTCAAGCTATGCCTGAACTTTGGATCTTGTAGATGAAGGATGAACTGCTAAGGATGAGTGGAAACAAAAAGGGCTAAGGGGGAGATGGTAGCAGTTGAAGGTTTATTAGTGTTAGAGGAAAAATTGGGGCCTACCTAAGTAGCAGATAAAAATTTAAATACTTATTCCACCAAGGTGGTACATGCCTTTAATCTCAGCAGCACTCAGGAGGCAGAGACAGGGGAATCTCTGTGATCTGGAAGCCAGACAAGGCAAGGCTACATAGCAAAACCTTGTGTCAAAAAAACAAAAGAAATGAAAAAGAAGGAAGAAAGGAAGGAAAGGAAGAGGAGAACCACAGTTAAGCCCCATTGAGAATTGTTGTGATAGAAACAAAAAGGACAGGAGACAAAAAGGGGCAGAAATGAATGTACATGGCAGTCAGGGTACTGAAGAGCAGGAGTTTCTAACAGCTAAGCAGAGCGGGCTGTTTGGAAAGGAGCACATGTCAGAGACCATGTTAGCCCCACTGTGTTCCTGAGATTACGGCCTTCTGAAGCAATTACCAGCTTCAGAGTCAGGAGTCTGTGCAGCCTCACTGTAGGAAAGGGGGTCCTGGAAGCAAAGTTAAGACAGAGTTCTAGAAAAGAAAACATTGGTATAGAGTTGACTACTGTAAATGTGGTGTTCTGGGGTCATGTGTAGGAGAAGTCATGTCATTGGGCAGAAACTAGCCCTAAGTTCAACATTATGCTTCCAGGCCAGAAACACCTATCTGAAAGGGGAAGGGAAAATAAGCATTCAAGATATGGAGAGGATTTTAAGAGAAGGAAGGGTGGCTAGGGAATGAGTTAGTCACTGAAGTGCTGCCACCAAAGCCTCGAGACCAGAAGGAACTGATTTCACGCCAATTCCTGGTTTCTGGCAGAGGAGAGAGAATTGCTCACAGACCAGTCAGATCTTCAGATGGAGTGAAATGAATGAAGAGATATAGATCTTTAGAAGAAAAACTATAGATATTTTGAAGTTTTTTGTTGGTTTGTTTTTATTTTTTTTATTTTTATTTTTTTTCGGTTTTTCGAGACAGGGTTTCTCTGTGTAGCGGTGGCTATCCTGGAACTCACTCTGTAGACCAGGCTGGCCTTGAACTCAGAAATCCACCTGCCTCTGCCTCTGCCAAGTGCTAGGATTAAAGGTGTGTGCCACCACTGCCCATGGTTTGTTTTTATTGATGTATGTATCTATACACACACATATAACTATGTGTATGTGTATATATATATGTATATATATATACATATATATATATACACACACACAGTCTTAAAGCTTTTTCAGGCATTTTGTCCAGCTGTGAAAAGTAGCCAATATGGAATCGTATCAGAAGTGGGGTGGTTATTGAAGTATGCCTGACTGCTGCTCTTCAGCCTTTATCACTCTTTTACAGGAGGATCACTTTGGAGCCTTGGTCTAGAGAGGAGAAGAAGGAGGATATTGTTTAAAAAGTGATATGGTTTAAACACTTGGTCTCCTTACTAGAGCTGCCGTTGTAGAAGATTAGTGTACCTTTAAGAGGGGGATCTTGATGGAAGAAGTAGGTCAGTAGGTGTGGGCCTTAAAGATTTACTGCTTGTCTGCTAGGTTCTTTCTGAGTACAGAATCAGTGTGCTTCACCCACCATGTCTTACCCATCACGATGAACAGTCCAAGATGAAGCCTTCCTTACTCAGTGCACATAGGAACCATACATAAGGCCTGGCCCCGCACAGCACTATGCAGCCCATTCAAATGCAATTCAATATTTTTGGAGAATTTTCATCTCATAATACTTTGTCTGGGCACTATTTACTTCAATGGTCTTTGGCTTACACGTTATGGCCTCCGTTTTGTGTTTATATGGGTTTTCTATGTGTTTCTGTATCTGTGTATACTTCTTATGCTTTTTCTTTGGTTCTGTTTTTCCCTGTGTTTTGTTATTCTCATTTTTGTTTGTCTGGTTTCTAAAAAGAGAGAAAGTATATAATCAGAAGTGTTGAAAGGGGAGAATCTGGGACGAAATGAGAATGTGGAAGCTGGGGTTAGAATACAATACAGAAACAAACAGATAAATAGCTCTTCCCTACATTGCTTTTTTTTTTTTTTTCTTTAAGGGGGTGGGGTTAGGACAAGGTAACTCTACCTACCTTGAAACTCATTATGTAAACCAGACTGGCCTTGAATTCTCAGATACCTGCCTGATTCATAGATAACTGCCTGCTGTGCCTCCTGGGTGCTGAGACTAAAAGTATGTACCACCATACCTGGCTTGCTTTTCAACTTTAGAAATATTTTTGTTACATTTTTATTTATGTGTATATACAGTATGGGTGCTTGTGGAGGCAAGACGAGAGTGCTGGGTCCCTAGGACCCATGTTACAGATAGTTTTGAGCTGCTGAGTGTGGGCACTGGAAACCAAACTTCATCTGAAAGAGAAGCAAGTATGTCCTAACCACTGAGCATCTCTGCAAACCCCTCTCTCAGCTGGCTTCCTCCCTTCTTTCGTTCCTCCTTTTTTTTTTCACAATGTCGAACATTGAACACTGTTCTTCATGCATACCACTGAGATATGTCCTCAACTTTTTTTTTTTTAAAAAAAACTTTTATTGCATTATGATGAGAAAAGTTACATGATT
This sequence comes from Mastomys coucha, assembly GCF_008632895.1. NCBI lineage: Eukaryota > Metazoa > Chordata > Mammalia > Rodentia > Muridae > Mastomys > Mastomys coucha. The sequence continues at coordinate 5,115,266 of NW_022196912.1, read as the reverse complement.
TCAATTTATCTGAATTTCTTAACATTTAAAAACATATTTCACTCCTTCGGGTCTATCTGGGTTAATGTTCTGAGCAGACCTTGGGCACAAGCTCTGCAGTCAGTCCCACAACACACAAAGAAAGCCACATTTCCAGGTGATCTAACAAGCCCAGGATCCCAGGATCCCAAAATCACAGGATCACAGAGGCAACTTGACTCTGAGGAGTTCTGACACAACCAGGATCACAGGAAAGACAGGCTCCAGTCAGATTTAGCAAGGGCAGGTAGCACTAGAGTTAACCAGATGGCAAGGGGCAAGCATAAGAAAATAAACAACACAAACCAAGGTTACTTGGCATCATCAGAACCCAATTCTCCCACCATAGCAAGTCCTAGACACACCATCACACCGGAAGCACAAAATTCAGATCTAAAATCACTTATCATGATGATGATACAGGACCTTAAGAAGGACATAAATAGCACCCTC
>NW_022196912.1:5114468-5114631 GCF_008632895.1 Mastomys coucha | reverse complement strand
ATTATGGCAGATTTCTCACCAGAGACTATGAAAGCTAGAAGATCCTGGGCAGATGTCATACAGACCATGAGAGAACACAAATGCCAGCCCAGACCACTATACCCAACAAAACTCTCAATTACCATAGATGGAGAAAACAAGATATTCCATGACAAAACAAAAT
>NW_022196912.1:5113871-5114146 GCF_008632895.1 Mastomys coucha | reverse complement strand
CAATTACTTTTTCTTAATATATTAATTTGAAAATTAATATTACCAACATATTCTAATCGATTGAAATCGAATAATATGAGGAATTGGAAATTTGTTGATTGTCATTCAATGCTCTCTCTAATTTGGTAATTGGAGGAATAGGCCCAATATTGTACAATCTAAGTATATTTTCAGCTTGTTTGTGACAGTGTCTGGTTGTGTACAACGTAAGGGTCTTGAAATCTTGCTTCTCAGCCTCTCTATTAGTAGTATTGTTTATTTCATGTTTTTACACT
>NW_022196912.1:5107872-5113191 GCF_008632895.1 Mastomys coucha | reverse complement strand
TTTTAAGTATATAGTTAATATGTTTGGAGTTATTTAAAATTTATATTGAGAAAAATGTATTTTCACTAAAATCCTTTGGTGATGTGAGGGTCATTGAAATGCAGCCTTATTACAGTGAAACCCAATGTCTAAAAATTGTTCTTATTTTGGGCTTGTACCACAGTAAGAGCCAAAATTTTAAACTTTACTAAATACAAAACAAACAAAAAGACTTTATATATTCATGTTCATTTAAGAAAATACTAGTGCTTCTTCTTCTTCTCCGGGAGAACACCAAATGGCGGATGACGCCAGTGCAACGGGAGGGCCCGGAGGACCCGGGGCCCAGGATTAGGAGGCTGTGGCGGTTTCCGGTGGAGGATTCGGCAGCGTCTTAGGGGCCCATGGTCGTGGTCCGGGCCGTGGCTGTGGTCGAGGCCGAGGGGCTCGCGGAGGTAAAGCGAGGTAAACTCAGAAATCCGCCTGCCTCTGCCTCCCAAGTGCTGGGATTAAAGGTGTATGCCACCACTGCGGAGCTCTGGGGGCATTTTTTCATTTAAGATTTCCTCTTGGGCTGGCGAGATGGCTCAGCGGGTAAGAGCACCGACTGCTCCTCTGAAGGTCCTGAGTTTGGATCCCAGCAACCACATGGTGGCTCACAACCACCCTTAATGAGATCTGTCGCCCTCTTCTGGTGCTGTCTGAAGACAGCTACAGTGTATGATGCCGAAGCAAGCGGGGCATCCTGAGTTCAATTCCCAGCAGCGACACACATGATGGCTTACGGCCATCTGTACAGCTACAGTGTACTCATACACATAAAATAAATAAATAAATAAATCTTTTAAAAAAAAAAGATTTCCTCTTGCCAGATGTGTCTTGCTTTGGGTCAAGTTGACAAAAAAGAAACACAACGTGTGTGTGTGTGTGTGTGTGTGTGTGTCTGTGTGTGTAAACAATAAAAGTTGCACACAAGAAGGATGCAAACACAGATATATTTATTGAAGAGATAACATCATAACTGTCATAGAGAAAGCTAGTGCTCTACACTGGGACGAGGAGATGGGTCCACTAGGCAAGACTCCACCAGTACAGAAAAGTTCTAGTTTGTAGGACTACAAGTATATGTGAAAACAAGGGGGTGGGGAGTTGAGCTGAGAATACTGCTGAAAGGATTCCCTAGTCCAAAGAGACCAACTATGAATGTGTTTGCTTGGATTCAGCCACCAAAGTACTGAACAGCCACCATAGCTGTGCCCCAGGGGTTAGGCTGCATCTCATGATGGCAGCAGAACTCAACCCATCATTCAGTTCTGTTTTTCATGCATTAAATCTGCACAAGTGAGGAGGGGTCATAGAGACTCATGCCAATATTTCAGAAAGCCAGTGAGGTCAGGCAGTACACACACTACAGGGTTTCAATTCTCTGAAAGTCCTGACAGGCCAGTACATAGAGCTGGGAAAGTGAGGTCTGACTTTCAGTTGTGGTCCTAGGATGCTAGAGATGCCAGGACTGTGGGCCATCTGCCGAGGAAAGCTTGAAGCAGAGCTGAGCAGCCTTGAATGATCGGTCACATGTGCTGAGGCAGCAGACCTGGAGGTGGGATGTCCAAAGCCACTGGGACCCTGGGGATTCCATGCCAGGCTTAGACACAGAGCCTAACACAGAGATTTGGGCTTTCCTTGCTTGGTTTCAGTCTTCCTTCGCTCTGATCTTAACTTGCTATGTCCCTGTTCCTCCCTCTTGGAATGGAAATGATTATACCATGCCATGTGTATTAAGAGTTTGTAACTTTTTTTTTTTTCGTTTTGTTTTAAAGGGGCACACAGCTTAGAGATTACCTTGAAAGTTGGAAGAGACTTGGATTTGGGCTTGTTGAAGTGTTGGGACTGTTAAGAGGCATGGGACTGGAGAGATGGCCTTCAAGCTGAGAGGCATGGGACTGGAGAGATGGCCTTTAAGCTGAGAGGCATGGGACTGGAGAGATGGCCTACAAGCTGAGCATTAGGACACAAGAAGAAACTGACTTCTACAAACCCTCTGACTTCATATCGTGTGTTCTCTCTCTATATATATATCTATCTATCTATCTATATATATTAATATATATATATATAAAGAAAGAGAGAGAATGGAATATATATACATTCTCCCTCTCTCTGTCATATACACATGATAAAGAAATAAATAAAATGTAATTAAAATTTTAAAAAGATTATGCAGGAACTTAAAGATTGGAACAAATGCCTTTGCATTATGAACTGGCTTAAGCCTGTGGGGGAGTGGAGTGCCATGTACCTCCCAGGCTCAGGTGCCTAAACATTTGTTTCTCAAGTAGTGGTGCTGTTTGGAAGGGTATGGAACTGTTAGGAGATGGAGCCCCTTGGTAGGAAACAGATTTATGGGTTTGGGTTCAGAGCTTTAATAATGCTGTCTCTCTTTCTGTCCCCTTTCTGCTTCTTGCCTGCAGACTGCAGCGACCAAGATGACTTCGTGTTCCTTCTACCTAGCATGCCTCTACTGGTTGTCTGACTGTTTCCCTGTCTCAGTCAGGGTTTCTGTTGCTGTGGTGAAAGACAGTGTTTGGGAAGGAAAGGGTTTATTTGGTTTACAATTCTATATTGCTGTTTATTATTGAAAGAAGTCAGGGCAGGAACTCAAATAGGGTAAGAACCCTGAGGCGGGAGCTGATGCAGAGGCCGTGGAAGGTGCTGCTTACGGGCTTGCTCTTCAAGCCTTGCTCAGCCTGTGCGCTTATAGAACCCAGGCCCGGGGATGGTACCACCCACAGTGGGCTGGGCCCACCCACCTTGATTAGTAATTAAGGAATGCCCTACAGGCTTGCCTACAGCTTGGTCTTCCAGAGCATTTTCTCAGGTTCCTCCTCTCTGATGAGGCCACCTTGTGTTCAAGTTGACACAAAACTAGCCAGCACGAGCTCCTGAACCGGGAAGTCAAAATAAAGCCTTCCTTGAGGTTGCTTTGTCAGGCAGTTGGTTTGTCACAGTGAGAAAAGTAACTCAAGCAGGAAGTCAGCTAGGTCGTGACTGAAAACCCAGCCATCACCGTTTACCCCATGAGGAAAGATGCAAACTGAATCTAAAGTCACAAATAACAGCTGGACAACAGTCGTGTTCGGATAGGCATCCTGCTAAGGAGGAGGGGCTTCATCTCCTGCTCCCTGTGTTACTACTTTCCCCATGGAATGCTAAGGCTGGCTATCGTCTTTGATGGGTAACAATACAAGTCTCTTATATGGGTTCTAGAACAGCGTTCTGCAATTATTGTAAAAATCACCCCAATTTCTACATCTATAAGGCATGAGCCCTGGATAGATTAATTGTGAAAGTAATGAAAATGCTGTGTCTGTCATGATGGAAGAAGATTTGTGGGGCCCCTGAAGGACTGCACACCCACAGACAGTTGAGGGTGAGCCATCATGAGCCTGGAAAAACAGGCAAGGAGAGTCAGCATCGAGCCCTTAGAGTTCGGCTTACAAAAGCAAGAGGAATTCATTTCGGATTGAATTTTCCTGGGTATTTACCAATGGGAAAGGCTGTTACATTGTTTAATTCTTAACCATTTTTTGTTGTTTTATTTGGACTTTTGAAAGTATTTTTCTCTGCTGACCGATTTTGGACACTATGATTAGATATAATTTCAAATGGAAAATAGACTCGGAAAGCGAAGCTTTGTCCCAGAGTGCCTTGAAGTTAAGTTGATTAACAATGTGTTTGGATCTATAATGATCCATTATAGAATATCTTCAGAGGGCCGGCTTAACTGAATATATCTTTGGTCCTGGGAAGTTACAGTGAGAACCAAAAGTTATAATCCAGAGGGCTGTTCATCTTTCTTAGTTGGACAACTCTGTGACAAGAATTTGGTCAAATTCAGTGGTTAAAAATAATGGAGACCAGAGAGGTGGATGTGAACTCTCAACATCTCTGCCAGAGCTCATAAAGCACAAAACACTCAGCCACACCTCAGCCCCTCCTCTGTGCTCTCACTGGACCTTCCACATGGAAGCGAGGGACTCATCCTCTAGCCTGCTTAGGCTCTGTGATAGAGACACCAAAAGCTACTTGGAGAGAAAAGGGTTTATTTGGCTTACACAACCCACTCACTGCCCATCACTGAGGGAAGTCAGGACAGGAACTCGAGGTAGGAACTGAAGCAGAGGCCATGGTGGAATGCTGCTTACTGGCTTCCTCCCACAGCACACTCAGTTGGCTTTCTTACACAACTCATGACCACCTGCCTAGGTTGGCACCGTTCACAGGGGGCTGGGCCCTCTCACAAGAAAATGCCCCATAGGCTTTCTTACAGCTAATCAGATGTAGGAATCTTCTTAATTAAGGTCCCCTCTTCCCAGAGTACTCTAGAATGTATCAAGTTGACAAAAGCTAGCAACACACCTGGTCAGAGACATTGGGGACAATTTCTTAGACAGAGGGAGTAGGATATTGAAAGGCGACTCTTATTTTCTGCAAGCGTAATGTTGGTGCTTTTAATTCCTGCCATTAGGAACAACAAGCTGGTTTATGCACGCACATACATGCAGTCATGCTCAAATAGTAAGCAAATCTAGAGACAGGACCTGGGGAGACAAAATGGCTTCCTCTTCTCCCCTCCCTGACTCTGGCTATGCAGTGTCATTCCTGTACGGAGAAGACTTAGCTTGGCCATTAGTGCCCCTCCCCTTGAATCTTGGCCTTATCTTCACTCTCTTCTGGCATATCTGATAAGAGCCTCGAGGTTTTACCTCGGAGTAGGAGACTCTGACTGGAAGATTCAGTCTAAACTCAGGCATGTGTCAGCTAGCACCAATAAAATGGTGCTGTGGTTCTCTCTGGGATAAGACTCAGGTGTGTTTGCTCCCTTGGGCTTGGGGAAGTCAGATGGGAGAAAAGGTGGTGGCAGGATCTGGGTTTGGAATTTTACTGCAAATTTCAAACCGTTTTGGTGGAGAGACGGGCTATTTTTTGCCATTTTTTTTTTTTGCATTTTGTTTATTTATTTATTTAATGTATGCTGTGTGTGTGTGTAAAGTTGAGGAATACTTTGGGGATTTGTCTGTTTACTCTGTGTTGGGGAGATTGAACGTAGGTTGTCAGGTTCGAAAGGCAAACACTTTACTGGCTGTGGTGGTTTGAATAAGCAGGACTTCTCCCTCCCCACCCTCTCCATGTGCTCTTAGAGTTGACTGCTTAGTTGATGGAACTCTTTGATAGGCTTACAAACATTTAGGAGGTGTGGCCTTGTTGGAGGAAGTGTGTTACTGGGGGTCCAAACCAGTCTCCAGAATCCTCTCTCTCTCTCTCTCTCTCTCTCCCTCC
>NW_022196912.1:5101107-5107582 GCF_008632895.1 Mastomys coucha | reverse complement strand
ACCTCCCTCTCTCTCTCTCTCTCTCTCCCTCTCCCCCTCCACCCAACTCTCTCTCTCTCCCTCTCCCTTTCTCTCTCTCCCTCTCCCTCTCTCTCTCTTTCTCTCCCTCTCTCTCCCTCTCTCTCTGGATGTAACTCTCAGCTCTTGCCTTCATTCCTGCCTTCATGCTCCCCAATGAGAGAAAGGACTAAACTTCCAAACCTGTAAACAAGAACCCAATGAAATGCTTTCTTTCTTTCCTAAGAGTTGCCTTGGCTGTGGTGACTCTTCATAGCAATAGATCAGTGTCCAGGACTCTGGCTGAGTGTTTTTCTGGCTCCATCTATCTATCTTTTGGGACAGGGTCTTATGTAGCCTAGACTGGCCTTAAACTCCTGATTTTCCTACCCCCAATCCCAAGCGCTGGGATTGCAGATATATACAAGTTATTTTCTGCATTTGAAATGTCTCACAAGAAGTTATCTAGCTCACAGATTCCCCAAAGAAAAATTGAGAAAGAACGAGAACTTTGAAAAAGTTAGAACTATTTTTAAGACATGAAAATTAGGAAAGCATCCGTGGCTGAGTGTTTTACTTGCATGTCTGTCTGTGTACCGCGCACATGTTGGTACCTGCAGATGTCAGAAGAGGGTACCCAGCTTCTTAGAACCTGAGTCACAACTGGTCGTAAGCAGCCATGGGGATTCTGGGAATCCAACCTGGGTCCTCCACAGAGCAGCCAACGCTCTTAACCAGAAAATCATCTCTTCAACCCCTATAAACACATTTTGAGTAAGATTTTGCAACTGTGAGTGACCTCCCTGCTTGGTGAGTAACTGTTACTATTCCAGGGATAGAAAAAGTGTGAAATGAAAGATTATTCCAGGGCTGGTGAGATGGCTCAGAGGGCAAGAACACTGACTGCTCTTCCAAAGGTTCCGAGTTCAAATCCCAGCAACCACATGGTGGCTCACAACCACTTGTAGTGAGATCTGACACCCTCTTCTGGTGTGTCTGAAGACAGCTATAGTGTACTTATTTAAAATAATAAATAAATCTTTGGGCTCGGAGCGAGTAGGGACTGAGCAAGCAGGGTCTACCAGCTGACCAGAGCGAGCAGGATTGAATGTAGCAAGCAGAGATCCTAAAAGTCAATTCCCAACAACCAGATGAAGGCTCACAACTATCTTTACAGCTACAGTGTGTACTCATATGCATAAAATAAATAAATAAATCTTAAAAAAAAAGAAAGATTATTCCAAAGCAGTGACAATACTACTTACTATATTTGGTGTGTGTAAAAAATCATTACTTTAACTAAAAAGAACTGTATATTTTATATCAATAGAAAATGAATTTCTCTGTGTCCTCAGGTATTTAAAGGCTATTGGCTTGAAGGGTACCTGCATATTCCTTTCCTCAAATCTCTCTCCCGGTGACTGGAGCCAATCTTTTCTGTCACACTATAGTCTCCTACTGCTGCCTACTTTGTGTGACTGGCTATTCAGTGTGATACACCTCTTGTCTTCCAAGGCTCCTTTGAAAATTCAGATAGATTATTGCAAGGTGGGGTGGGCACTGAGGGAAAAAAAAAAAGGCAGTAGTCAGGGCATCATGGCGCATGCCTTTAATCACAGCACCACAGCACTCAGGAGGCAGAGGCAGGCAGATCTCTGAGTTCGAGGCCAGCCTGGGCTACAGAGTGAGTTCCAGGGCAGCCAGGGCTACACAGAGAAACCCTGCCTCAAAAAAGAAAAAGAAAAAAAGAAAAAGAAAGCAAGAAAGACGTCTTTCTTTGGCTGAAATCATCAGGGAGTCTCACTTCATTCTGATTCTGTCCCCTCATCCCTCAATTTCAGGACAGCCTCTAGCACTCGAAACATGGAGATTGGCAGTTAGGGAACTGATCTTTGGTATGTAAGGGAAAGCCTTCAAGCTAATGCTTGCCTAGGATCACAAATGAAAGGAGTCAGACTTCTGAAGACAGATGGACAGATTAAACACCTCCCCATGTTCTAGTAGCCCGAGTTAAAACCCCTTAGTTAAAAAGTAAAGAGAGAATACTCATCAAGGTGGACAGCTTTTAGCACAGAAGCTTGTGATTGGGAGCTGGGAGTGGGGCACTACCCAGAAACCATCTTGTCCTAACAAGAGGGAACAAACCTCATTTACAAGGCCAAGCCTCATCCCAGGATATGTTTCTCTCCTGATACAGATCAACTTTCTTCTTGACTTATTTTAATGAATGCCTGACATGAAATTGAGTGTATCTTTGTTTAAAATATACTATGTTATTACTCTTTAGGCAGGATCCTCTGGAGAAGTGGGTAGGGCAAGGATGGCTCTCCTATAAACCAGATGAGGGTGAGCAGAACAGCCAGATGTTCCTGGTGCCCTGACTAAAGAGTTTTTTTTTTTTTTCAATCTGTCCTAGAACCAACAGGCATGTCTCCACTCTGACCTCCAGTGTCTTCTCTTTGATGTCTTGCAGTTGGATCACTTTTTTTCCCCAAGACAGGGTTTCTCTGTGTAGCCCTGGCTGTCCTGGAACTCACTCTGTAGAACAGGCTGGCCTCAGACTCAGAAATCAACCCGCCTCTGCCTCCCAAGTGCTGGGATTAAAGCTGTGCACCACCACTGCCCGGCAGGATGACCTTTTCTTAAACATCTTGTTTTGTATTTGTGCTATCTCTTTGCCCTAAGTTCCTTGTCTACATGGTATGGACACTGAGCTGGCAGTTGCAGTATGAATATTTCTTTGTGATACTAATTACTTGGACAGTAAAATGAAGTAGGGAGAGATGAGTCTCGAAGTCAAACAGACCTGAATTTAACTGTTGTCTATGTCACTGGGATGGTGGTCTGACCTGGGAAGGCATCTCTCTGAGGAAGCCTCCTTTTTAGTAAAAAGGAGATATATATTTTTTGGTTTTTTTTTTTTTTTTTTTTTTTGAGACAGGGTTTCTCTGTGTAGCCCTGGCTGACCTGGAACTCACTCTGTAGACCAGGCTGGCCTCAAACTCAGAAATCCGCCTGCCTCTGCCTCCCAAGTGCTGGGATCAAAGGCGTGTGCCACCACCGCCCGGCAAAAGGAGATATTAATACTCATCTCAAAGCGTGGTTCTGACTGGGACTTGTGGGGGTGGTTCAGCAATGCTTGGATGGATTGTACCTCTTCTTTCCTCCACTTTCTTCTTCCTTCCTTTTTTTGGGGAGGAGACAGGGTTTCAAGTAGCCCCAATTGCCTTTGAGCTAGCTCACTATGCAACAGACAATGACCTCCAACTGCTAGTCATCCTGCTGTCAGCTTCCAAGAGCTAGGATTACAGATGTACTCCAGAGTGGCCAGGTTGGGTGATCTTTGAGAACAAATGCAGGGGTACCTACCTTTCAAACCATATCCCCAGCCCAATTTTAGCTATTATTGTCTTTGGCTTTCCTGGACATTAGTAGCGCTTGGTTATTTCTTTGTAAATAAATATAAAACAGACAAATGTAAAAACAAACAAACAAAAACTAACAAGGTTTTATTTTGAGTAAATGTATTATTTTTATAAATAAAATCACTAAGTATATAAAACAAAGAGTTTTTGTTTACTTGCTTGCTGTGGGGGGGGGGAGGGGCGCAGGTCTCACCATGTAATTCTGGCTGTCCTAGAACTTGCAATATAGACTAAGCCGGCCTTGAATTCACAGAGGTCCTCCTGTTTCTGCCTCTGATGTGCTAGGCTTAAGGATGTGTGCCACCTTGCCCAGATTTAAAGTCAAGTTTAATGTAGGATAACAACAGAATAGAACAAAACAAAACAAAACAAAAAACCCAGGAAGACAGAGACTTGCTAAATCCTGAGGTGCCTATTGTTTATTAGCCTAGTCTTTCCTGGAGCTAAGTCAGCTGTTGTGACGGAAAAGAGTGGAAAGGGACAAAGCTGCCAAGCACCTGGGCACCTCCGCAGGTGAGGGCACTTCCGACTCTCGCTAAGGACCCACGCTGGAGTCCTAGCACTCACAGAGCTTACAACCACCTGCTGTTCTGGTTCTAGCGCTTCTGATGCCCTCTTCTGGCCTTCGGAGGCTCTGCCATACATGTGGTGTGTAAAACCATGTATAGGTGCGCGCGCACACACATGTACACATATGCAAATATAATAAATAAACCTATAAATGCCTTCTTAGAAAGTGAAAGGGGGATCTCCCACCCTCTAAAACGGAGCCAATAGTGCGTCTGATTGAAGACTGTCTGCTCTCCCCCTCTGCTTCTCCTTCTTGGAGTAGATTCCTCTTTCTCAGGCCACTCTGATGACTTACCGACTCCTGCCAAGTTTATTTTAGCTTCTACCAAGAAGGCTTTTCTAGGTAGGGCTTAATTCCTATTCATTGTGGCTAATGGATTTCTTCTTCATCTACCTACCTTATCTATCTATCTATCTATCTATCTATCTATCTATCTATCTATCTATCTAGTCTCTCTAGTCTCTCTATCTACCTACTACCTACCTACCTAACAAGGCTTCAATGTGTATTCTTTTTTTTTTTCTTTTTTTTTTTTTTTTTTGGTTTTTCGAGACAGGGTTGCTCTGGCTGTCCTGGAACTCACTTTGTAGACCAGGCTGGCCTCGAACTCAGAAATCCACCTGCCTCTGTCTCCCAAGTGCTGGGATTAAAGGCGTGCGCCACCACCGCCCGGCGCAATGTGTATTCTTAACCTTCTAACCTCTCTCTCCTAAATTCTGGGATTACAGAGCAGACTGGCAGACATTTTGGTTAAGAGTTAAGAACTAGGATTCTCTTTGCTGGATGGGCCACTCCTCTTCATACCCTAAAGGACATAGCTCTGGGGTTGTTTGATCAGCCCTTTTTGGTGTGCTTTGACTATCATCAGAATACTGTTGGCTTATGGACATGTTTCCTCAACTGAATCCTCTTTTCTCTCTCTCCGCTACACTCCAGCATATGAAATAAAGTAGGGATTCTACTCTAGTTTCTTGGGTTCTGCAATGCCTTGCGTAGGGCCTGACCCATAGTAGCAACTCTGTAAAAGAAAGAGGGAATTCATATGTATCTGATACCTTGTTAATGGAAGCTAAGAAATAGAATAGTACATATAAATGGAGGTGTTCTTTTTAGCCCAAGGGCTCCGTGTTCACCTAGAGAGCAGTTGGAATGAGGTCACAGAGACACGTGGAAGAGCTTTTGAATCAGTTTTATCTCTCCAACTCCTAAGTCCCATAGTATATTATATAGTCATTGGGTGTTACTGTGTGCCTATCCTCAGACTACAAAATACTCATTGCTCATGGTTTTTAAAGTTCAAATATATATATGTATATATGTATTTGAAATTAAAAATATAATTACATTGTTTTCCCCTTGACTTTCTTCCTTTCAACCCTTTCTATGTTCCCCACAAACCCTGTTCTCTCTCAAGTTCACAGACTCTATTTCTTTAACTGTTACACACACACAGAGAGACATACACACAATCTGTCTATCTATCTATCTATCTATCTATCTATCTATCTATCTATCCATCTATCTTTGGGATATATACATTCCTAAATAAATATATGCAACCTGCTCAGTCTGTTAACAATTACCTATGTGTATGGTTTCAGTGGGGCTCTTCTCTGGAAAATCCTATTTTTCCGACTCCCAGTGCTCCCTAGGTGCCATGAGATCTCCCCTTTCAACCTAGCATGTCTATAGGCACCATCCTTGCTTAGGCAGCCTTGGAGACAAGAGTCATACACCTTTTGTGCTGTGTATTCTTTACAGAATAAGCATACAATTATTACATAAATATGTCTGTTATAATAGTCCAGGATTATAAATGCTCCTTATTGGATGTACAGAATGAAGGAAAACACCTTCACTATATGAGGTGCCCAGCACACTTACTTGTAAAACCTCTCCTGGTTACAAAGAGCTCATATGACCTTTATGCAGAGGATGTGCTTTCTGTTTAATTTATTTTTTTCTACTCTGAAGCAGAGGTTTATACATTCCAGGAGAGGAGTCAATTATTAGGCAAACACAGTAATATCCAATGACTATATACTATGGGACTTAGTTTTCAAATGATTTGCATTTCTGAACACAAAGAATTTAAAATATTAAACACATTTTAGGTATATACTTGATAAATATGATTGTTTTGCCTGCAAATATGTATGTGCACCATGTGCATGCCAGGTGCCCTCAGAAATCAGAAGAGGGCTTTGGGAGCCCTATAACTGGAGTCATGGATGGTTGTGAGCCACTGTATGGCTGTTGAAAATTGAATCTTGGTCCTCTTGTAAGAGCTACTAGTACCCTTATTCACTGAGCCATCTCTCCAGCCCCAAATTCAATATAATTTAACAGTATGTAAAAAGAGGTTAAATATTATTGGAAATGCTCAAGAAGAATACTCAGCCCAGTGAGGAGAATTTTTTTCTTTTTTAAACTTTTATTGCATTATGATGAGAAAAGTTACATGATTTCAATTTATCTGAAT